>NC_091219.1:14299745-14599745 GCF_040958095.1 Procambarus clarkii
TAAATCATAGAGCGAGGTTTCGTATTATTAGGTCCAAGAAAAGACATATGACAATGTTGTTTCCAATAAAAATGATAAAAATCAATGTGTTTTCATTAGAATTAACTAAAATGTTCCTGATTTTCCGTTTATATTACCGATGGAAGATGTTCACGTAAAACCGCTCTAATCCGGCTGAAACGTCGATATATGCAATAAAAACCGAACTCTCCCCTTTTCAATATCCTACTCAGTATTTTAACGAGAAACAAATGGTTGATTGAAAATAAAGTATTTAAGGTTAATTTCTAATCAAATATGTGTTTGCATCATTTTTATCGTATATTTAATGAATTAATAACAATAAACTAAAAATTCACAAAAACGTGGAAAAACGGCAAAATATTGCCTAATTCGATGATATTTTGTTTAAATCACTTAAAGGAAAAGGAGATAATAAACGTCAAAATATTGCTAAATTCGATGATTTTTCGTACGAAACAAAATGCAAAAAACTTGCTAAAAATGCAATATTATGCGAAATTCTGGGAATTGAAGGCAAAATCACATATCGTGATACTACAAGAAATAGTATCGAAATATTTGTAAAAACGAATATATTTACGTAAAATCACACTACATGAAAAACGTGAAAAAAGTCACTATTTTACCATATATGAGGATTTAAACTTCAAATCATAAAGCGAGGTTTCGTATTACTAGGTCCAAGAAAAGACATATGACAATGTTGTTTCCAATAAAAATGATAAAAATCAATGTGTTTTCATTAGAATTAACTAAAATGTTCCTGATTTTCCGTTTATATTACCGATGGAAGATGTTCACGTAAAACCGCTCTAATCCGGCTGAAACGTCGATATATGCAATAAAAACCGAACTTCTCCCCTTTTCAATATCCTACTCAGTATTTTAACGAGAAACAAATGGTTGATTGAAAATAAAGTATTTAAGGTTAATTTCTAATCAAATATGTGTTTGCATCATTTTTATCGTATATTTAATGAATTAATAACAATAAACTGAAAATTCACAAAAACGTGGAAAAACGGCAAAATATTGCCTAATTCGATGATATTTTGTTTAAATCACTTAAAGGAAAAGGAGATAATAAACGTGAAAATATTGCTAAATTCGATGATTTTTCGTACGAAACAAAATGCAAAAAAACTTGCTAAAAATGCAATATTATGCGAAATTCTGGGAATTGAAGGCAAAATCACATATCGTGATACTACAAGAAATAGTATCGAAATATTTGTAAAAACGAATATATTTACGTAAAATCACACTACATGAAAAACGTGAAAAAAGTCACTATTTTACCATATATGAGGATTTAAACTTCAAATCATAAAGCGAGGTTTCATATTATTTAGATCCAAGAAAATACATATGACAATGTTGTTTCCAATACAAATGATAAAAAACAATGTGTTTTCATTAGAATTAACTAAAATGTTCTTGATTTTCCGTTTATATTACCGATGGAAGATTTACACGAAAAAAGCTCTAATCCGGCTTAAACGTCGATATATGCAATAAAAACAGAACTTCTCCCATTTTCAATATCTTACTTAGTATTTTAACGATTAACAAATAGATGATTGAAAATGAAGTATTTAAGGTTATTATCTAATTATTTATGTGTTTGCATCATTTATATCGTATATTTAATGAATTATTAACAATAAACTGAAAATTCAAAAAACGTGGAAAAACGGCAAAATATTGCCTAATTCGATGATATTGTGTTTAAATCACGTAAAGGAAAAGGGGATGATAAACGTCAAAATATTGCTAAATTCGATGATTTTTCGTACGAAACAAAATGCAAGAAAACTTGCTTAAAATGGAATATTATACGACATTCTGAGATTTGAAGGCCAAATCACATATTCTTATACTACATGAAATAGTATCGAAATATTGGTAAAAATGAATATATTTACGTAATATCAAACTACATGATTAACGTGAAAAAGTCACTATTTTACCATATTTGAGGATTTTAACTTCAAATCATAGAGCGAGGTTTCGTATTATTTAGATCCAAGAAAAGACATATGACAATGTTGTTTCCAATACAAATGATAAAAACAATGTGTTTTCATTAGAATTAACTAAAATGTTCTTGATTTTCCGTTTATATTACCTATGGAAGATGTACACGTAAAACCGCTCTAATCCGGCTGAAACGTCGATATATGCTATAAAAAACCGAATTTCTCCCCTTTTTAATATTTTACTCAGCATTTAAATGAGAAACAAATAGATGATTGAAAATGAAGTATTTAAGGTTATTATCTAATCAATTATGAGTTTGCATCATTTTTATCGTATATTTAATGAATTAATAACAATAAACTGAAATTTCACAAAAACGTGGAAAAACGGCAAAATATTGCCTAATTCGATGATATTTGTTTAAATCACATAAAGGAAAAGGGATGATGAACGTGAAAATATTGCTAAATTCGATGATTTTTCGTATGAAACAAATTGCTGAAAAACTTGCTTAAAATGCAATATTATGCGAAATTCTGGGAATTGAAGGCAAAATCACATATCGTGATACTACAAGAAATAGTATCGAAATATTGGTAAAAACGAATATATTTACGTAAAATCACACTACATGAAAAACGTGAAAAAAGTCACTATTTTACCATATATGAGGATTTAAACTTCAAATCAAAGAGCGAGGTTTTGTATTATTTAGATCCAAGAAAAGACACATGACAATGTTGTTTCCAATAAAAATGATAAAAATCAATATGTTTTCATTAGAATTAACTAAAATGTTCCTGATTTTCCGTTAATATTACCGATGGAAGATGTACACGAAAAACGCTCTAATCCGGCTTAAACGTCGATATATGCAATAAAAACAGAACTTCTCCCCTTTTCAATATCTTACTCAGTATTTTAACGACAAACAAATGGTTGATTGAAAATGAAGTATTTAAGGTTATTATCTAATCAATTATGTGTTTGCATCATTTTTATCGTATATAATGAATTAATACCCATAAACTGAAAATACACAAAAACGTGGAAAAACGGCAAAATATTGCCTAATTCGATGATATTTTGTTTAAATCACAAAAAGGAAAAGGAGATAATAAACGTCAAAATATTGCTAAATTCGATGATTTTTCGTACGAAACAAAATGCAAGAAAACTTGCTTAAAATGCAATATTATGCGAAATTCTGAGAATTGAAGGCAAAATCACATATCGTGATACTACATGAAATAGTATCGAGATATTGGTAAAAATGAATATACTTACGTAAAATCACACTACATGAAAAACGTGAAAAAAGTCACTACTTTACCATATATGAGGATTTAAACTTCAAATCATAGAGCGAGGTTTCGTATTATTAGGTCCAAGAAAAGACATATGACAATGTTGTTTCCAATAAAAATGATAAAAATCAATGTGTTTTATTAGAATTAACTAAAATGTTCCTGATTTTCCGTTTATATTACCGATTGAAGATGTTCACGAAAAACGCTCTAATCCGGCTTAAACGTCGATATATGCAATAAAAACATAACTTCTCCCCTTTTCAATATCCTACTCAGTATTTTAACGAGAAACAAATGGTTGATTGAAAATAAAGTATTTAAGGTTATTATCTAATCAATTATGTGTTTGCATCATTTTTATCGTATATTTAATGAATTAATAACAATAAACTGAAAATTCACAAAAACGTGGAAAAACGGCAAAATATTGCCTAATTCGATGATATTTTGTTTTAATCACATAAAGAAAAAGGAGATAATAAACGTCAAAATATTGCTATATTCGATGATTTTTCGTACGAACCAAATGCAAAAAAACTTGCTTAAAATGCAATATTATGCGAAATTCTGAGATTTGAAGGCCAACTCACATATCGTGATACTACATGAAATAGTATCGAAATATTGGTAAAAATGAATATATTTACGTAATATCAAACTACATGAAAAACGTGAAAAAAGTCACTATTTTACCATATTTGAGGATTTTAACTTCAAATCATAGAGCGAGGTTTCGTATTATTTAGATCCAAGAAAAGACATATGACAATGTTGTTACCAATACAAATGATAAAAACCAGAGTGTTTTCATTAGAATTAACTAAAATGTACCTGATTTTCCGTTTATATTACCGATGGAAGATGTACACGTAAAGCCGTTCTAATCCGGCTGAAACGTCGATATATGCAATAAAAACCAATCTTCTCCCCTTTTCAATATCCTACTCAGTATTTTAACGAGAAACAAATGGTTGATTGAAAATAAAGTATTTAAGGTTAATTTCTAATCAATTATGTGTTTGCATCATTTTTATCGTATATATAATGAATTAATAACAATAAACTGAAAATTCACAAAAACGTAGAAAAACGGCAAAATATTGCCTAATTCGATGATATTTTGTTTAAATCACATTAAGGAAAAGGAGATGATGAACGTGAAAATATTGCTAAATTCGATGATTTTTCGTATGAAACAAATTGCTGAAAAACTTGCTTAAAATGCAATATTATGCGAAATTCTGGGAATTGAAGGCAAAATCACATATCGTGATACTACAAGAAATAGTATCGAAATATTGGTAAAAACGAATATATTTACGTAAAATCACACTACATGAAAAACGTGAAAAAAGTCACTATTTTACCATATATGAGGATTTAAACTTCAAATCAAAGAGCGAGGTTTTGTATTATTTAGATCCAAGAAAAGACATATGACAATGTTGTTTCCAATAAAAATGATAAAAATCAATATGTTTTCATTAGAATTAACTAAAATGTTCCTGATTTTCCGTTAATATTACCGATGGAAGATGTACACGAAAAACGCTCTAATCCGGCTTAAACGTCGATATATGCAATAAAAACAGAACTTCTCCCCTTTTCAATATCTTACTCAGTATTTTAACGAGAAACAAATGGTAGATTGAAAATGAAGTATTTAAGGTTATTATCTAATCAATTATGTGTTTGCATCATTTTTATCGTATATATAATGAATTAATACCCATAAACTGAAAATTCACAAAAACGTGGAAAAACGGCAAAATATTGCCTAATTCGATGATATTTTGTTTAAATCACAAAAAGGAAAAGGAGATAATAAACGTCAAAATATTGCTAAATTCGATGATTTTTAGTACGAAACAAAATGCAAGAAAACTTGCTTAAAATGCAATATTATGCGAAATTCTGAGAATTGAAGGCAAAATCACATATCGTGATACTACATGAAATAGTATCGAGATATTGGTAAAAATGAATATACTTACGTAAAATCACACTACATGAAAAACGTGAAAAAAGTCACTACTTTACCATATATGAGGATTTAAACTTCAATTCATAGAGCGAGGTTTCGTATTATTAGGTCCATGAAAAGACATATGACAATGTTGTTTCCAATAAAAATGATAAAAATCAATGTGTTTTCATTAGAAATATCCAAAATGTTCCTGATTTTTCGTTTATATTACCGATGGAAGATGTACACGAAAAACTCTCTAATCCGGCTTAAACGTCGATATATGCAATAAAAACCGAACTTCTCCCCTTTTCAATATCCTATTCAGTATTTTAACGAGAAACAGATAGTTGATTGAAAATAAAGTATTTAAGGTTAATTTCTAATCAATTATGTGTTTGCATCATTTTTATCGTATATTTAATGAATTAATATCAATAAACTGAAAATTCACAAAAACGTGGAATAGCGGCAAAATATTGCCTAATTCGATGATATTTTGTTTAAATCACATAAAGGAAAAGGGGGTGATGAACGTGAAAATATTGCTAAATTCGATGATTTTTCGTACGAAACAAAATGCAAGAAAACTTGCTTAAAATGCAATATTATGCGAAATTCTGAGAATTGAAGGCAAAATCACATATCGTGATACTACAAGAAATAGTATCGAAATATTGGTAAAAACGAATATATTTACGTAAATTCACTCTACATGAAAAACGTGAAAAAAGTCACTATTTTACCATATATGAGGATTTAAACTTCAAATCATAGAGCGAGGTTTTGTATTATTTAGATCCAAGAAAAGACATATGACAATGTTGTTTCCAATAAAAATGATAAAAATCAATGTGTTTTCATTAGAATTAACTAAAATGTTCCTGATTTTCCGTTTATATTACCGATGAAAGATGTACACGAAAAACGCTCTAATCCGGCTTAAACGTCGATATATGCAATAAAAACAGAACTTCTCCCCTTTTCAATATCTTACTCAGTATTTTAACGAGAAACAAATAGATTATTGAAAATGAAGTATTTAACGTTATCTAATTATTTATGTGTTTGCATCATTTATATCGTATATTTAATGAATTGTTAACAATAAACTGAAAGTTCACAAAAACGTGGAAAAACGGCAAAATATTGCCTAATTCGATGATATTTTGTTTAAATCACATAAAGGAAAAGGGGATGATAAACGTCAAAATATTGCTAAATTCGATGATTTTTCGTACGAAACAAAATGCAAGAAAACTTGCTTAAAATGCAATATTATACGACATTCTGTGATTTGAAGGCCAAATCACATATTGCTATACTACATGAAATAGTATCGAAATATTGGTAAAAATGAATATATTTACGTAATATCAAACTAAATGATTAACGTGAAAAAGTCACTATTTTACCATATTTGAGGATTTTAACTTCAAATCATAGAGCGAGGTTTCGTATTATTTAGATTCAAGAAAAGACATATGAGAATGGTGTTTCCAATACAAATTATAAAAAACAATGTGTTTTCATTAGAATTAACTAAAATGTTCTTGATTTTCCGTTTATATTAGTGATGGAAGATGTACACGTAAAACCGCTCTGATTCGGCTGAAACGTCGATATATGCAATAAAAAACCGAACTTCTCCCCTTTTCAATATCTTACTCAGCATTTTAACGAGAAACAAATAGATGATTGAAAATGAAGTATTTAAGGTTATTATCTAATCAATTATGTGTTTGCATCATTTTTATCGTATATTTAATGAATTAATAACAATAAACTGAAAATTCACAAAAACGTGGAAAATCGGCAAAATATTGCCTAATTCGATGATATTTTGTTTAAATCACATAAAGGAAAAGGGAATGATGAACGTGAAAATATTGCTAAATTCAATGATTTTTCGTACGAAACAAAATGCAAGAAAACTTGCTTAAAATGCAATATTATGCGAAATTCTGAGAATTGAAGGCAAAATCACATATCGTGATACTTCATGAAATAGTATCGAAATATTGGTAAAAACGAATATACTTACGTAAAATCACACTACATGAAAAACGTGAAAAAAATCACTATTTTACCATATACGAGGATTTAAACTTCAAATCATAGAGCGAGGTTTCGTATTATTAGGTCCAAGAAAAGACATATGACAATGTTGTTTCCAATAAAAATGATAAAAATCAATGTGTTTTCATTAGAATTAACTAAAATGTTCCTGATTTTCCGTTTATATTACCGATGGAAGATGTACACGAAAAACGCTCTAATCCGGCTTAAACGTCGATATATGCAATAAAAACAGAACTTCTCCCCTTTTCAATATCTTACTCAGTATTTTAACGAGAAAGAAATAGATGATTGAAAATGAAGTATTTAAGGTTATTATCTAATTAATTATGTGTTTGCATCATTTATATCGTATATTTAATGAATTATTAACAATAACTGAAAATTCACAAAAACGTGGAAAAACGGCAAAATATTGCCTAATTTGATGATATTTTGTTTAAATCACATAAAGGAAAAGGAGATAATAAACGTCAAAATATTGCTAAATTCGATGATTTTTCGTACGAAACAAAATGCAAGAAAACTTGCTTAAAATGCAATATTATGCGAAATTCTGAGAATTGAAGGCAAAATCACATATCGTGATACTACATGAAATAGTATCGAAATATTGGTAAAAACGAATATACTTACGTAAAATCACACTACATGAAAAACGTGAAAAAAGTCACTACTTTACCATATATGAGGATGTTACGAACCCGGATCCAGCGTCCGAGCAAGGAGCAGCAACGACTACGCCATCTGTGGGTCAGCTCCCGAAACCCCCGCCAAACGAACGACGACACCGGATGAGGACGGCGAATATCGGCCACAAGGGCCAGTTTCCAGTCCTGCGCAGCTCACAACACAGCCGCTCCTGACCTCTGGTGAGGTGGTGCTCCGACGACAGCGCCATCTATGGACTGGATACGTCAGGTGTTTGTGCCCGAGCCCGTAAGTGAGATGTATTAGTGTCCCGGTTATTGATGACGTGTCTGTTTACAGAGTCGACCTGGGACCACTGTGTTGAAGATTGAGTCAGTCTACCCGAGGCAGCCAGTCTCCATACTGTGAAGTTTGCTGCAGCTGTTGTGACGTCGTCCCTCCGGAAGAACACTGTGGTGTGTTAGCCTGCCATTGGAGTGGCAGTGAAAGGATTTACCCGGGACCGACTGTTGGAGACGATCATCCACTGGGGTATTGAGGACAGGAGGGTGATTTGTGATATCACACGAGACTCCTGTCTAGGGCGTACCCCTTTTATCGTTCGTGGAGTGGCCGTACCAGCTTTGGTGGCTCAGTACCTGCCAGCAGACCAGCTGGACGTGTGGTTGACGGCCTCCACGACGGTGCCCCCAGTGGACCTGCGTTTTGGCTGACCTGTGGCCCGGGTAGGCTCGGCATTCTCAGAGGACACGTCGTGAGGCCACGAAGAAGGCACCGAGAGTTATGGCACCAGCGTCTTCAGCTGAAGACCTCGATTGAGGATTAATCCCCTTGTAAAGTGTTAATACCCCTCCCCCCTGTGCTCTTTTTGATTTTATATATTTAAACGGTGACGGACATAATATAATATTAAGTTCTTATCTTTCTTTCCCTACTCCCTTTAAGTTACTTGCGTCACGGATCTCATCCCTTGATAGCCACTACTGGCTCGGGAACGGATACATATATCTTCCTCTAACAACATCAGAGTAACGACCCCGTTGCCTCCCGAGAGTGCCGTAACAGAGGATTTAAACTTCAAATCATAGAGCGAGGTTTCGTATTATTAGGTCCAAGAAAAGACATGACAATGTTGTTTCCAATAAAAATGATAAAAATCAATGTGTTTTCATTAGAAATATCTAAAATGTTCCTGATTTTTCGTTTATATTACCGATGGAAGATGTACACGAAAAACGCTCTAATCCGGCTTAAACGTCGATATATGCAATAAAAACCGAACTTCTCCCCTTTTCAATATCCTATTCAGTATTTTAACGAGAAACAAATAGTTGACTGAAAATAAAGTATTTAAGGTTAATTTCTAATCAATTATGTGTTTGCATCATTTTTATCGTATATTTAATGAATTAATATCAATAAACTGAAAATTCACAAAAACGTGGAATAACGGCAAAATATTGCCTAATTCGATGATATTTTGTTTAAATCACATAAAGGAAAAGGGGGTGATGAACGTGAAAATATTGCTAAATTCGATGATTTTTCGTACGAAACAAAATGCAAGAAAACTTGCTTAAAATGCAATATTATGCGAAATTCTGAGAATTGAAGGCAAAATCACATATCGTGATACTACAAGAAATAGTATCGAAATATTGGTAAAAACGAATATATTTACGTAAATTCACACTACATGAAAAACGTGAAAAAAGTCACTATTTTACCATATATGAGGATTTAAACTTCAAATCATAGAGCGAGGTTTTGTATTATTTAGATCCAAGAAAAGACATATGACAATGTTGTTTCCAATAAAAATGATAAAAATCAATGTGTTTTCATTAGAATTAACTTAAATGTTCCTGATTTTCCGTTTATATTACCGATGAAAGATGTACACGAAAAACGCTCTAATCCGGCTTAAACGTCGATATATGCAATAAAAACAGAACTTCTCCCCTTTTCAATATCTTACTCAGTATTTTAACGAGAAACAAATAGATGATTGAAAATGAAGTATTTAACGTTATTATCTAATTATTTATGTGTTTGCATCATTTATATCGTATATTTAATGAATTATTAACAATAAACTGAAAATTCACAAAAACGTGGAAAAACGGTAAAATATTGCCTAATTCGATGATATTTTGTTTAAATCACATAAAGGAAAAGGGGATGATAAACGTCAAAATATTGCTAAATTCGATGATTTTTCGTACGAAACAAAATGCAAGAAAACTTGCTTAAAATGCAATATTATACGACATTCTGAGATTTGAAGGCCAAATCACATATTGCTATACTACATGAAATAGTATCGAAATATTGGTAAAAATGAATATATTTACGTAATATCAAACTAAATAATTAACGTGAAAAAGTCACTATTTTACCATATTTGAGGATTTTAACTTCAAATCATAGAGCGAGGTTTCGTATTATTTAGATCCAAGAAAAGACATATGAGAATGGTGTTTCCAATACAAATTAAAAAAAACAATGTGTTTTCATTAGAATTAACTAAAATGTTCTTGATTTTCCGTTTATATTACCGATGGAAGATGTACACGTAAAACCGCTCTGATCCGGCTGAAACGTCGATATATGCAATAAAAAACCGAACTTCTCCCCTTTTCAATATCTTACTCAGCATTTTAACGAGAAACAAATAGATGATTGAAAATGAAGTATTTAAGGTTATTATCTAATCAATTATGTGTTTGCATCATTTTTATCGTATATTTAATGAATTAATAACAATAAACTGAAAATTCACAAAAACGTGGAAAATCGGCAAAATATTGCCTGATTCCATGATATTTTGTTTAAATCACATAAAGGAAAAGGAAATGATGAACGTGAAAATATTGCTAAATTCGATGATTTTTCGTACGAAACAAAATGCAAGAAAACTTGCTTAAAATGCAATATTATGCGAAATTCTGAAAATTGAAGGCAAAATCACATATCATGATACTTCATGAAATAGTATCGAAATATTGGTAAAAACGAATATACTTAGGTAAAATCACACTACATGAAAAACGTGAAAAAAGTCACTATTTTACCATATACGAGGATTTAAACTTCAAATCATAGAGCGAGGTTTCGTATTATTAGGTCCAAGAAAAGACATATGACAATGTTGTTTCCAATAAAAATGATAAAAATCAATGTGTTTTCATTAGAATTAACTAAAATGTTCCTTATTTTCCGTTTATATTACCGATGGAAGATGTACACGAAAAACGCTCTAATCCGGCTTAAACGTCGATATATGCAATAAAAACAGAACTTCTCACCTTTTCAGTATCTTACTCAGTATTTTAACGAGAAAGAAATAGATGATTGAAAATGAAGTATTTAAGGTTTTTATCTAATTAATTATGTGTTTGCATCATTTATATCGTATATTTAATGAATTATTAACAATAAACTGAAAATTCACAAAAACGTGGAATAACGGCAAAATATTGCCTAATTCGATGATATTTTGTTTAAATCACATAAAGGGAGAGGAGATGATAAACGTCTAAATATTGCTAAATTCGATGATTTTTCGTACGAAACAAAATGCAAGAAAACTTGCTTAAAATGCAATATTATGCGACATTCTGAGATTTGAAGGCCAAATCACATATTGTTATACTACATGAAATAGTATCGAAATATTGGTAAAAATGAATATATTTACGTAATATCAAACTAAATGATTAACGTGAAAAAGTCACTATTTTACAATATTTGAGGATTTTAATTTCAAATCATAGAGCGAGGTTTCGTATTATTAGGTCCAAGAAAAGACATATGACAATCTTGTTTCCAATAAAAATGATAAAAATCAATGTGTTTTCATTAGAATTAACTAAAATGTTCCTGATTTTCCGTTTATATTACCGATGGAAGATGTACACGAAAAACGCTCTAATCCGGCTTAAACGTCGATATATGCAATAAAAACAGAACTTCTCACCTTTTCAATATCTTACTCAGTATTTTAACGAGAAAGAAATAGATGATTGAAAATGAAGTATTTAAGGTTATTATCTAATTAATTATGTGTTTGCATCATTTATATCGTATATTTAATGAATTATTAACAATAACTGAAAATTCACAAAAACGTGGAAAAACGGCAAAATATTGCCTAATTCGATGATATTTTGTTTAAATCACATAAAGGGAGAGATGATAAACGTCAAAATATTGCTAAATTCGATGATTTTTCGTACGAAACAAAATGCAAGAAAACTTGCTTAAAATGCAATATTATGCGACATTCTGAGATTTGAAGGCCAAATCACATATTGTGATACTACACGAAATAGTATCGAAATATTGGTAAAAATGAATATATTTACGTAATATCAAACTAAATGATTAACGTGAAAAAGTCACTATTTTACCATATTTGAGGATTTTAACTTCAAATCATAGAGCGAGGTTTCGTATTATTTAGATCCAAGAAAAGACATATGAGAATGGTGTTTCCAATACAAATTATAAAAAACAATGTGTTTTCATTAGAATTAACTAAAATGTTCTTGATTTTCCGTTTATATTACTGTTGGAAGATGTACACGTAAAACCGCTCTAATCCGGCTGAAACGTCGATATATGCAATAAAAACCGAACGTCTCCAATTTTCAATATCTTACTCAGTATTTTAACGAGAAACAAATAGATGATTGAAAATGAAGTATTTAAGGTTATTATATAATCAATTATGTGTTTGCATCATTTTTTTCGTATATATAATGAATTAATACCAATAAACTGAAAATTCACAAAAACGTGGAAAAACGGCAAAATAATGCCTAATTCGATGATATTTTGTTTAAATCACATAAAGGAAAAGGGGATGATAAACGTCAAAATATTGCTAAATTTGATTTTTTTTTCGTACGAAACAAAATACAAGAAAACGTGCTTAAAATGCAATATTATGCGAAATTCTGAGATTTGAAGGCCAAATCACATATCTTGATACTACATGAAATAGTATCGAAATATTGGTAAAAACGAATATATTTACGTAATATCAAACTACATGATTAACGTGAAAAAGTCACTATTTTACCATATTTGAGGATTTTAACTTCAAATCATAGAGCGAGGTTTCGTATTATTTAGATCCAAGAAAAGACATATGACAATGTTGTTTCCAATACAAATGATAAAAACAATGTGTTTTCATAAGAATTAACTAAAATGTTCTTGATTTTCCGTTTATATTACCGATGGAAGATGTACACGTAAAACCGCTCTAATCCGTCTGAAACGTCGATATATGCAATAAAAAACCGAACTTCTCCCCTTTTCAATATCTTACTCACCATTTTAACGAGAAACAAATAGATGATTGAAAATGAAGTATTTAAGGTTATTATCTAATCAATTATGTGTTTGCATCATTTTTATCGTATGTATAATGAATTAATAACAATAAACTGAAAATTCACAAAAACGTGGAAAATCGGCAAAATATTGCCTAATTCGATGATATTTTGTTTAAATCACATAAAGGAAAAGGGAATGATGAACGTGAAAATATTGCTAAATTCGATGATTTTTCGTACGAAACAAAATGCAAGAAAACTTGCTTAAAATGCAATATTATGCGAAATTCTGAGAATTGAAGGCAAAATCACATATCGTGATACTACATGAAATAGTATCGAAATATTGGTAAAAACGAATATACTTACGTAAAATCACACTACATGAAAAACGTGAAAAAAGTCACTACTTTACCATATATGAGGATTTAAACTTCAAATCATAGAGCGAGGTTTCGTATTATTAGGTCCAAGAAAAGACATATGACAATGTTGTTTTCAATAAAAATGATAAAAATCAATGTGTTTTCATTAGAATTATCTAAAATGTTCCTGATTTTCCGTTTATATTACCGATGGAAGATGTACACGAAAAACGCTCTAATCCGGCTTAAACGTCGATATATGCAATAAAAACCGAACTTCCCTCTTTTCAATATCCTACTCAGTATTTTAACGAGAAACAAATAGTTGATTGAAAATAAAGAATTTAAGGTTAATTTCTAATCAATTATGTGTTTGCATCATTTTTATCGTATATTTAATGAATTAATATCAATAAACTGAAAATTCACAAAAACGTGGAATAACGGCAAAATATTGCCTAATTCGATGATATTTTGTTTAAATCACATAAAGGAAAAGGAGATAATAAACGTCAAAATATTGCTAAATTCGATGATTTTTCGTACGAAACAAAATGCAAGAAAACTTGCTTAAAATGCAATATAATACGACATTCTGAGATTTGAAGGCCAAATCACATATTGCTATACTACATGAAATAGTATCGAAATATTGGTAAAAATGAATATATTTACGTAATATCAAACTAAATGATAAACGTGAAAAAGTCACTATTTTACCATATTTGAGGATTTTAACTTCAAATCATAGAGCGAGGTTTCGTATTATTTAGATCCAAGAAAAGACATATGAGAATGGTGTTTCCAATACAAATTATAAAAAACAATGTGTTTTCTTTAGAATTAACTAAAATGTTCTTGATTTTCCGTTTATATTACCGATGGAAGATGTACACGTAAAACCGCTCTGATCCGGCTGAAACGTCGATATATGCAATAAAAACCCGAACTTCTCCCCTTTTCAATATCTTACTCAGCATTTTAACGAGAAACAAATAGATGATTGAAAATGAAGTATTTAAGGTTATTATCTAATCAATTATGTGTTTGCATCATTTTTATCGTATATTTAATGAATTAATAACAATAAACTGAAAATTCACAAAAACGTGGAAAAACGGCAAAATATTGCCTTATTCGATGATATTTTGTTTAAATCACATAAAGGAAAAGGAGAGAATAAACGTCAAAATATTGCTAAATTCGATGAATTTTCGTACGAAACAAAATGCAAAAAAACTTGCTTAAAATGCAATATTATACGACATTCTGAGATTTGATGGCCAAATCACATATTGTTATACTACATGAAATAGTATCGAAATATTGGTAAAAATGAATATATTTACGTAATATCAAACTACATGATTAACGTGAAAAAGTCACTATTTTACCATATTTGAGGATTTTAACTTCAAATCATAGAGCGAGGTTTCGTATTATTTAGATCCAAGAAAAGACATATGACAATGTTTCCAATACAAATGATAAAAACAATGTGTTTTCATTAGAATTAACTAAAATGTTCTTGATTTTCTGTTTATATTACCGATGGAAGATGTACACGTAAAACCGCTTTAATCCGGCTAAAACGTCGATATATGCAATAAAAAAAACCGAACTTCTCCCCTTTTCAATATCTTACTCAGCATTTTAACGAGAAACAAATAGATGATGGAAAATGAAGTAATTAAGGTTATTATCTAATCAATTATGTGTTTGCATCATTTTTATCGTATATTTAATGAATTAATAACAATAAACTGAAAGTTTACAAAAACGTGGAAAATCGGCAAAATATTGCCTAATTCGATGATATTTTGTTTAAATCACATAAAGGAAAAGGGAATGATGAACGTGAAAATATTGCTAATTTCGATGATTTTTCGTACGAAACAAAATGCAAGAAAACTTGCTTAAAATGCAATATTATGCGAAATTCAGATAATTGAAGGCAAAATCACATATCGTGATACAACATGAAATAGTATCGAAATATTAGTAAAAACGAATATACTTACGTAAAAACACACTACATGAAAAACGTGAAAAAAGTCACTACTTTACCATATATGAGGATTTAAATTTAAAATCATAGAGCGAGGTTTCGTATTATTAGGTCCAAGAAAAGACATATGACAATGTTGTTTCCAATAAAAATGATAAAAATCAATGTGTTTTCATTAGAATTATCTAAAATGTTCCTGATTTTCCGTTTATATTACCGATGGAAGATGTACACGAAAAACGCTCTAATCCGGCTTAAACGTCGATATATGCAATAAAAACCGAACTTCTCCCCTTTTCAATATCCTACTCAGTATTTTAACGAGAAACAAATAGTTGATTGAAAATAAAGTATTTAAGGTTAATTTCTAATCAATTATGTGTTTGCATCATTTTTATCGTATATTTAATGAATTAATAACAATAAACTGAAAATTCACAAAAACGTGGAATAACGGCAAAATATTGCCTAATTCGATGATATTTTGTTTAAATCACATAAAGGAAAAGGGGGTGATGAGCGTGAAAATATTGTTAAATTCAATGATTTTTCGTACGAAACAAAATGCAAGAAAACTTGCTTAAAATGCAATATTATGCGAAATTCAGAGAATTGAAGGCAAAATCACATATCGTGATACTACAAGAAATAGTATCGAAATATTGGTAAAAACGAATATATTTACGTAAATTCACACTACATGAAAAACGTGAAAAAAGTCACTATTTTACCATATATGAGGATTTAAACTTCAAATCATAGAGCGAGGTTTTGTATTATTTAGATCCAAGAAAAGACATATGACAATGTTGTTTCCAATAAAAATGATAAAATCAATGTGTTTTCATTAGAATTAACTAAAATGTTCCTGATTTTCCGTTTATATTACCGATGGAAGATGTACACGAAAAACGCTCTAATCCGGCTTAAACGTCGATATATGCAATAAAAACCGAACTTCTCCCCTTTTCAATATCCTACTCAGTATTGTAACGAGAAACAAATGGTTGATTGAAAATAAAGTATTTAAGATTAATTTCTAATCAATTATGTGTTTGTGTTACGGTGCCTTCTCCTATTTCTTCGTTTGCCGGCTTAAAGAGTCATATCAGCTCTCCCTACTGATTCTCTGAGGTTCAGGGAGTCTAATGATATATGTGGCGGCCAGTTAAGGGAAGGAAGTTATATTATAAGTTGTAAATAAAGGAAAATTGGCGCCCTGTTATAAAATGAAACAGTATCCCCTATGGCAGATATGACCTTTTGGAAGGGACAAGCCGATCGCGGATTGGCCGACGTAGGTCGCGGGCGACAATCAGGGCCCGCCATGACGTCACCGAGTGCCCCGGGCGGCGCCAACGTCAGAGTTGTTCTGACCTTGGAAGCGACAGGACGCGCCTCGGTCTGCTCTCAAGGATTGGAGGCTCTGCAAGCCTTGTTCAGTGGATTGAGCTGGCCATCGCAGCCCATCATAGTTATTGGAGACCCTGCGCTTCTGGGAAGCAAAAGAGGAACCAAGTTCAGTGAGCAGAGAAGTGCCAAACTTGGAAAATAGTCGGCGACGACGCTGGGCGGCGCCGCTGGCTGGACGTTGAGGTCTGGAAGGTGGGCGGGCAGGCCTAGCTGTGACTGGGTCACATCCACTGAGAATCTTGGAAGGACGACACCGTGCCTAGGACAAGGAGCAACGCCTTGTGGGAGAGGCGAGTGTGGGGAAAATAGTGATTAGCTCAGCGCCCATCGATGAACCAGGATTGGGGCAGCTGAATCTCAGGGATTGGAACGGCGACGACGCGAAGGCTTCACGACACCTGAGGACCTGTGGAACGCCCTGGATCGTCAAGGATCGACCCAAGGAAGCGTGGGAACCTCACACCATCGAGGGACAGGCGTCGTGAGCCAGGAATGTAAGGTAGATCATTTTCCCTCCCATTACCCCTTGTATGAGTAGGCTAGTTAGGCCACAATATTTACTTGTGTATGTGGCAGCAAGACTTATTACTTTAATAGTAGAATAGGCTGCAAGGCAGCTTGAGTCCAGGACTGTCAGAGAGGACAGTGTGTATGGATGGCAGGACAGTGAAGAAGAGGCGCCGACGTGGTGAAGAGGCCCTCCTGTGAGAGTGTGAGACTCCTGTCTTTCTGCCCAGTTGAAGGAGGGTTGGAGGTCGTGGAAGAAGAGGCTGACGATCTCCAGACTCATTATCCATTTCCGTATTCATGTATTACTTGTGATTGTGTGTGTGTTCATGTAATTTGCATCAGTAAATCCACACATTTTATCACTGTGTTTGAGTGTGCCTCCATTTATGATATTTCTCTATGAGCATACATTTCTGGCTACAAACAATATATAATACACCCACTGAACTGCGTTGCTGGGGCGCAGATATAATAACCCAGCTGGCGACCTTGCTAAGAGGAAGATAGAGAAGACAGGCGGGAAAGGAGTTCCTGCAACCTTTTTTGTCTGGCAGGCAAGACTCAGGGAGGTCATGGTTATAGGTAAGCCTGAGTCTTCCTTCACTCCCCCACGGGTCTAGGCCGGAACTGTTAACAGCAGTTTCCCCGTGTTTGACTGAAGGGCTTCCAGGGTGAATCAGTGGCACCCCTTTGTGGTGGAAGCAAAGACCTGCGGAGGTGGGCATTGTTGGTCCTCTCTTGTGTGACCAAGGAGACTCCGGTGAATCCAGGGAGTCGGAGGGGCTGAGTATTTGGGCCTTTGAGCCCCTAGCAGCCGAGTGTTAGCAGAGCCCCGGACCACCCACCCCCACGTGACAAGAGAACTGGCGACCTTGCCAGGATTCGAACCCCAGTAGCCAAGAACTGGGAACTTCGCCAGGAAGCGTGGATCAAGCTACAGTGTGGACCAAATTTCAAGACAAGTGTTGCCAGGGTACTAATACAGTGTGGCCAGTGAATTCGGTGGTACTGTTACTCAACCAGCTAAGGGACTGAAACGGTGAAATTAGTGCCTACTAACTTGTCTGTGCTGTCGTGTATGCTTGATGATATAGAGATGGAGGAAGACAAAGTAAAGAAATTTATTGACACAAGGGACGAGAGAATTTTGGAAGAGTGTACCAAGGCCCAGCTCCAACAAGTGGCAAACCACTTTGGGATCAGGTTGAGGACGACTAAGGTAGCGGAGCGAAGGATAGAGATCATGGCACAGCTCACAGCTCGAGAGGAAGCGACGGAGAGGAGCCATCTCAAGAGGAGCCGTCCCGAGGAGAGCCGTCGCAAGGTGAACCGTCCCGACTAGGGCCTCCCCAAGCGCCTACCAGTGTGGAGAGAATTCACAGTGAACATGGGAGCAGTGGAGGTCCGGCTGTAGTAAGAGGAGCCTGCAACTGGAAATAATGAAGATGCAACTGGAAGCCCAGCTGCGACGAGAGGAGAGAGAAGCGCAAATGCAGCGAGAGGAGAGAGAAGCGCAAATGCAGCGAGAGGAGCGAGAAGCTCGGCAGCGAGACAACTGCGACTGGAGGAGATAAAGGCAAAGAAAGAAGTCGAATTGCGTCGCGTTGAACGTGGTCTGCCCTCACTACCTGCACGGCGGGATGACCTCAAGGTAAGGGAACGTGACTTACCTACGTTCGAACCACAAGAAGCTGAGGCGTTCTTCGAACACTTTGAACGGATAGCGACTCTGAAGGAGTGGCCGGAAGATGATTGGGCTGCTCTGGTCCAGGGCAGTTGACTGGTGAGGCCCGGGAAGCCTATAACATGCTGGACCTAGAGGAGTGTACTAGTTAGACGCGATTAAGAATGCGGTTCTCCACTCATTCCGGCTGACTCCGGAGATGTACCGGAAGCGGTTCAGAGAGTGTACAAGAGCGTCGGGAAAGACTTACGCCGAGACCGCCAGGGATATGGAACGGAAATTCCTACGATGGTTGAAGGCGGAGGAAGCGGAGTCGGTGGATGATATCAAACGACTGATAGTGATGGAGAAGTTTATGTCAGTGCTCCATCCTGAGTTGCGAGTAAGGTTGAGAGAAGCAGGTATTAAGGACCTGAAGGCTGCAGCGGATCGAGCCGACATGCTGGAGGAGGCGCTACATATCAGGAGGGAGGGGCCGCCCAGACACTCGCCTTACCCCAGGTCGGGAGGGAACCTTAGGAGTTCAGGAGGAGCGAGGACGAGTGGGGACTCTCCCATGAGTAGTGTGCCCGATGAAGTGACGCGGTTCAAGAGCTCAAGAGACGCGGGGAGGAAGCCCCAAGCTGTGAGCAGTGGACCTAACTCGGGAGCGAGTGCTGCAGTCCCGGACACGACGACAGGGAGTCCAAGGAGGACCCAGGGGACGTCTGCAAGTGGTACCGCCAGAGTGACTAGCGAGTGGCCGCCCAGGGGAGGTGGCCGATGCTACAACTGTGGTGTGAGAGGACATTATGCCCGCGAGTGTGAGGAGCACCAAAGGAATGTAGGATTAATGTTGGAAGAGGAGAGAGTGTTTGTTCACACCCCATATTATAGTGGACCCAACGTGAATGGTTGGGAAATGAAGTTGGGTGAACATCCCTTCGTTTTCGGGGCCAACGTGAAGTTTGGAAAGTCAGACCCAGTGGAGGTTGCCGTGCTTCGAGATACGGGTGCTGACATAAGTATGGTGACCAGGAGTATTCTCCCCAAGGAATTTAATGATTCACCTGTGGGAGTGGTGAGGATACGCAGTGTGGGGGAGGAATACAGGTTGCCACTTCACGAAGTACAGCTGATTGCCGACTGCGGAGTCGAGAAAGCTATAGTAGCTGTAGCCCCTAAGTTACCCCTAGAGCATGTACAGATGGTGCTGGGTAATGACCTCGGAGGAGGCAGGATACAACCCGATTGGGCCAGGAGTGCCTATGTTGCAAGCAGCGGTACAACCCTGCCGGGTGAGGTATCGGTCGTTCCAGATGATAGAGAGGAAGCCGACTTCGCCAGGGGAAACGTCGCCAGAGACGACGACAACGAGGGCGAGAGTGCAGAGAGGTCGTCGGAGGTGTGGAAAACCCCGACGACCTCCGACTAAGCCTGATGATGCGTGTGGAGGAGTGGCGAGGAGCAGCTGTACAAACGCCTGGGGCGGTGAAGAGGCTGCAGACCGCACTCCCTCCATACAGAAACGTGAATAAAGTAAGCTCAGTGGATGAGCGAACGGCAGTGAGGGGCAGAGTGGAGGAGCCACGACGCAAGGCACCCTATGCCGGCCAGATGAATAGTGGTAGGTGCAAGATGAACCACCGTGGTGAGGTGAGCCACAGGGAGGTGGATGAGCCCAACCACGAACCGAAGAAGACGTCTGCAGGGAAGAGAATCTCATGGAGGAGTGAAGATGTTCGTCGGGAACGAAGGAGCGAGTGGTATAGGAAAGGCAATACGAAGAAAGCAGGGAATAGGTACACCCAGGGTAGGCGCCAGCCTAACCAGAGGGGCATTGGGCCATCGCAAAAGCCTAGTGTGGAAGAGAGGAAGCTGCTGGATGGAGTACAGGTTACAAGTGCCACTGTGAGGAGACAACGCACCTACGGGAGAAGAGGAACCGAGAAGAGAGAAGATTGGCGAAGAGGAGATCATGAGAGGAAACATGGAGTACCTGTAGGACGCAGTGGAAATGCAAGACTATCTCGGAGTGCACGACGCGGTGGAGGCGCTGCATGCACTGAATCTTACAGTGGTAACGAGCCGTGGGAGTACACTCGTAGCCACGGAGAGGGGATTTCTTGTAGGTGTTCAGGGAACACCCATCACACCCGGTACTATGCGAGGTGGAGATACAATGAGGCAAGTGACTGGCAAGGTGGTACGAGCCACGTCACCAACTGGAGGAGTGACACTTCAGGAACGGAGGGAGCAAGAGTATAGATTGCCCTCTTGAGTGCTGCTCTTCCGATATGACTCTTATTTTAAGGGGAGGGGTATGTTGGTGCCCTCTCCTATTTCTTTCGTTTGCCGGCTTAAAGAGTCATATCAGCTCTCCCTACTGATTCTCTGAGGTTCAGGGAGTCTAATGATATATGTGGCGGCCAGTTAAGGGAAGGAAGTTATATTATAAGTTGTAAATAAAGGAAAATTGGCGCCCTGTTATAAAATGAAACAGTATCCCCTATGGCAGATATGACCTTTTGGAAGGGACACAAGCCGATCGCGGATTGGCCGACGTAGGTCGCGGGCGACAATCAGGGCCCGCCATGACGTCACCGAGTGCCCCGGGCGGCGCCAACGTCAGAGTTGTTCTGACCTTGGAAGCGACAGGACGCGCCTCGGTCTGCTCTCAAGGATTGGAGGCTCTGCAAGCCTTGTTCAGTGGATTGAGCTGGCCATCGCAGCCCATCATAGTTATTGGAGACCCTGCGCTTCTGGGAAGCAAAAGAGGAACCAAGTTCAGTGAGCAGAGAAGTGCCAAACTTGGAAAATAGTCGGCGACGACGCTGGGCGGCGCCGCTGGCTGGACGTTGAGGTCTGGAAGGTGGGCGGGCAGGCCTAGCTGTGACTGGGGTCACATCCACTGAGAATCTTGGAAGGACGACACCGTGCCTAGGACAAGGAGCAACGCCTTGTGGGAGAGGCGAGTGTGGGGAAAATAGTGATTAGCTCAGCGCCCATCGATGAACCAGGATTGGGGCAGCTGAATCTCAGGGATTGGAACGGCGACGACGCGAAGGCTTCACGACACCTGAGGACCTGTGGAACGCCCTGGATCGTCAAGGATCGACCCAAGGAAGCGTGGGAACCTCACACCATCGAGGGACAGGCGTCGTGAGCCAGGAATGTAAGGTAGATCATTTTCCCTCCCATTACCCCTTGTATGAGTAGGCTAGTTAGGCCACAATATTTACTTGTGTATGTGGCAGCAAGACTTATTACTTTAATAGTAGAATAGGCTGCAAGGCAGCTTGAGTCCAGGACTGTCAGAGAGGACAGTGTGTATGGATGGCAGGACAGTGAAGAAGAGGCGCCGACGTGGTGAAGAGGCCCTCCTGTGAGAGTGTGAGACTCCTGTCTTTCTGCCCAGTTGAAGGAGGGTTGGAGGTCGTGGAAGAAGAGGCTGACGATCTCCAGACTCATTATCCATATTTCCGTATTCATGTATTACTTGTGATTGTGTGTGTGTGTTCATGTAATTTGCATCAGTAAATCCACACATTTTATCACTGTGTTTGAGTGTGCCTCCATTTATGATATTTCTCTATGAGCATATTTCTGGCTACAAACAATATATAATACACCCACTGAACTGCGTTGCTGGGGCGCAGATATAATAACCCAGCTGGCGACCTTGCTAAGAGGAAGATAGAGAAGACAGGCGGGAAAGGAGTTCCTGCAACCTTTTTTGTCTGGCAGGCAAGACTCAGGGAGGTCATGGTTATAGGTAAGCCTGAGTCTTCCTTCATTCCCCCACGGGTCTAGGCCGGAACTGTTAACAGCAGTTTCCCCGTGTTTGACTGAAGGGCTTCCAGGGTGAATCAGTGGCACCCCTTTGTGGTGGAAGCAAAGACCTGCGGAGGTGGGCATTGTTGGTCCTCTCTTGTGTGACCAAGGAGACTCCGGTGAATCCAGGGAGTCGGAGGGGCTGAGTATTTGGGCCTTTGAGCCCCTAGCAGCCGAGTGTTAGCAGAGCCCCGGACCACCCACCCCCACGTGACAGTTTGCATAATTTTTATCGTATATTTAATGAATTAATAACAATAAACTGAATATTCACAAAAACGTGGAAAAACGGCAAAATATTGCCTAATTCGATGATATTTTGTTTAAATCACATAAAGGAAAAGGGGATGATGAACGTGAAAATATTGCTAAATTCGATGATTTTTCGTACGAAACAAACTGCAAGAAAACTTGCTTAAAATGCAAAATTATGCGAAATTCTGAGAATTCAAGGCAAAATCACATATCGTGATACTACAAGAAATAGTATGGAAATATTGGTAAAAACGAATATATTTACGTAAAATCACACTACATGAAAAACGTGAAAAAAGTCACTATTTTACCATATATGAGGATTTATACTTCAAATCATAGAGCGAGGTTTTGTATTATTTAGATCCAAGAAAAGACATATGACAATGTTGTTTCCAATAAAAATGATAAAAATCAATGTGTTTTCATTAGAATTAACTAAAATGTTCCTGATTTTCCGTTTATATTACCGATGGAAGATGTACACGAAAAACGCTCTAATCTGGCTTAAACGTCGATATATGCAATAAAAACAGAACTTCTCCCCTTTTCAATATCTTACTCAGTATTTTAACAAGAAACAAATAGATGATTGAAAATGAAGTATTTAAGGTTATTATCTAATTATTTATGTGTTTGCATCATTTATATCGTATATTTAATGAATTATTAACAATAAACTGAAAATTCACAAAAACGTGGAAAAACGGCAAAATATTGCCTAATTCGATGATATTTTGTTTAAATCACATAAAGGAAAAGGAGATAATAAACGTCAAAATATTGCTAAATTCGATGATTTTTCGTACGAAACAAAATGCAAGAAAACTTGCTTAAAATGCAATATTATACGACATTCTGAGATTTGAAGGCCAAATCACATATTGTTATACTACATGAAATAGTATCGAAATATTGGTAAAAATGAATATATTTACGTAAAATCAAACTACATGATTAACGTGAAAAAGTCACTATTTTACCATATTTGAGGATTTTAACTTCAAATCATAGAGCGAAGTTTCGTATTCTTTAGATCCAAGAAAAGACATATGACAATGTTGTTTCCAATACAAATGATAAAAACAATGTGTTTTCATTAGAATTAACTAAAATGTTCTTGATTTTCCGTTTATATTACCGATGGAAGATGTACACGTAAAACCGCTCTAATCCGGCTGAAACGTCGATATATGCAATAAAAAACCGAACTTCTCCCCTTTTCAATATCTTACTCAGCATTTTAACGAGAAACAAATAGATGATTGAAAATGAAGTATTTAAGGTTATTATCTAATCAATTATGTGTTTGCATCATTTTTATCGTATATTTAATGAATTAATAACAATAAACTGAAAATTCACAAAAACGTGGAAAAACGGCAAAATATTGCCTAATTCGATGATATTTTGTTATATCACATAAAGGAAAAGGTGATGATGAACGTGAAAATATTGCTAAATTCGATGATTTTTCGTACGAAACAAAATGCAAGAAAACTTGCTTAAAATGCAATATTATGCGAAATTCTGAGAATTGAAGGCAAAATCACATATCGTGATACTACATGAAATAGTATCGAAATATTGGTAAAAACGAATATACTTACGTAAAATCACACTACATGAAAAACGTGAAAAAAGTCACTATTTTACCATATACGAGGATTTAAACTTCAAATCATAGAGCGAGGTTTCGTATTATTAGGTCCAAGAAAAGACATATGACAATGTTGTTTCCAATAAAAATGATGAAAATCAATGTGTTTTCATTAAATGTTCCTGATTTTCCGTTTATATTACCGATGGAAGATGTACACGAAAAACGCTCTAATCCGGCTTAAACGTCGATATATGCAATAAAAACAGAACTTCTCACCTTTTCAATATCTTACTCAGTATTTTAACGAGAAAGAAATAGATGATTGAAAATGAAGTATTTAAGGTTATTATCTAATTAATTATGTGTTTGCATCATTTATATCGTATATTAAATGAATTATTAACAATAAACTGAAAATTCACAAAAACGTGGAATAACGGCAAAATATTGCCTAATTCGATGATATTTTGTTTAAATCACATAAAGGGAGAGGAGATGATAAACGTCTAAATATTGCTAAATTCGATGATTTTTCGTACGAAACAAAATGCAAGAAAACTTGCTTAAAATGCAATATTATGCGACATTCTGAGATTTGAAGGCCAAATCACATATTGTTATACTACATGAAATAGTATCGAAATATTGGTAAAAATGAATATATTTACGTAAAATCAAACTACATGATTAACGTGAAAAAGTCACTATTTTACCATATTTGAGGATTTTAACTTCAAATCATAGAGCGAAGTTTCGTATTATTTAGATCCAAGAAAAGACATATGACAATGTTGTTTCCAATACAAATGATAAAAACAATGTGTTTTCATTACAATTAACTAAAATGTTCTTGATTTTCCGTTTATATTACGATGGAAGATGTAAACGTAAAACCGCTCTAATCCGACTGAAACGTCGATATATGCAATAAAAAACCGAACTTCTCCCCTTTTCAATATCTTACTCAGCATTTTAACGAGAAACAAATAGATGATTGAAAATGAAGTATTTAAGGTTATTATCTAATCAATTATGTGTTTGCATCATTTTTATCGTATATTTAATGAATTAATAACAATAAACTGAACATTCACAAAAACGTGGAAAAACGGCAAAATATTGCCTAATTCAACGATATTTTGTTATATCACATAAAGGAAAAGGTGATGATGAACATGAAAATATTGCTAAATTCGATGATTTTTCGTACGAAACAAAATGCAAGAAAACTTGCTTAAAATGCAATATTATGCGAAATTCTGAGAATTGAAGGCAAAATCACATATCGTGATACTACATGAAATAGTATCGAAATATTGGTAAAAACGAATATACTTACGTAAAATCACACTACATGAAAAACGTGAAAAAAGTCACTATTTTACCATATACGAGGATTTAAACTTCAAATCATAGAGCGAGGTTTCGTATTATTAGGTCCAAGAAAAGACATATGACAATGTTGTTTCCAATAAAAATGATAAAAATCAATGTGTTTTCATTAGAATTAACTAAAATGTTCCTGATTTTCCGTTTATATTACGATGGAAGATGTACACGAAAAACGCTCTAATCCGGCTTAAACGTCGATATATGCAATAAAAACAGAGCTTCTCACCTTTTCAATATCTTACTCAGTATTTTAACGAGAAAGAAATAGATGATTGAAAATGAAGTATTTAAGGTTATTATCTAATTAATTATGTGTTTGCATCATTTATATCGTATATTTAATGAATTATTAACAATAAACTGAAAATTCACAAAAACGTGGAATAACGGCAAAATATTGCCTAATTCGATGATATTTTGTTTAAATCACATAAAGGGAGAGGAGATGATAAACGTCTAAATATTGCTAAATTCGATGATTTTTCGTACGAAACAAAATGCAAGAAAACTTGCTTAAAATGCAATATTATGCGACATTCTGAGAATTGAAGGCAAAATCACATATCGTGATACTACATGAAATAGTATCGAAATATTGGTAAAAACGAATATACTTACGTAAAATCAAACTACATGATTAACGTGAAAAAGTCACTATTTTACCATATTTGAGGATTTTAACTTCAAATCATAGAGCGAAGTTTCGTATTATTTAGATCCAAGAAAAGACATATGACAATGTTGTTTCCAATACAAATGATAAAAACAATGTGTTTTCATTAGAATTAACTAAAATGTTCTTGATTTTCCGTTTATATTACCGATGGAAGATGTACACGTAAAACCGCTCTAATCCGGCTGAAACGTCGATATATGCAATAAAAAACCGAACTTCTCCCCTTTTCAATATCTTACTCAGCATTTTAACGAGAAACAAACAGATGATTGAAAATGAAGTATTTAAGGTTATTATCTAATCAATTATGTGTTTGCATCATTTTTATCGTATATTTAATGAATTAATAACAATAAACTGAACATTCACAAAAACGTGGAAAAACGGCAAAATATTGCCTAATTCGAAGATATTTTGTTATATCACATAAAGGAAAAGGTGATGATGAACGTGAAAATATTGCTAAATTCGATGATTTTTCGTACGAAACAAAATGCAAGAAAACTTGCTTAAAATGCAATATTATGCGAAATTCTGAGAATTGAAGGCAAAATCACATATCGTGATACTACATGAAATAGTATCGAAATATTGGTAAAAACGAATATACTTACGTAAAATCACACTACATGAAAAACGTGAAAAAAGTCACTATTTTACCATATACGAGGATTTAAACTTCAAATCATAGAGCGAGGTTTCGTATTATTAGGTCCAAGAAAAGACATATGACAATGTTGTTTCCAATAAAAATGATAAAAATCAATGTGTTTTCATTAGAATTAACTAAAATGTTCCTGATTTTCCGTTTATATTACCGATGGAAGATGTACACGAAAAACGCTCTAATCCGGCTGAAACGTCGATATATGCAATAAAAACAGAACTTCTCACCTTTTCAATATCTTACTCAGTATTTTAACGAGAAAAAAATAGATGATTGAAAATGAAGTATTTAAGGTTATTATCTAATTAATTATGTGTTTGCATCATTTATATCGTATATTTAATGAATTATTAACAATAAACTGAAAATTCACAAAAACGTGGAATAACGGCAAAATATTGCCTAATTCGATGATATTTTGTTTAAATCACATAAAGGGAGAGATGATAAACGTCTAAATATTGCTAAATTCGATGATTTTTCGTACGAAACAAAATGCAAGAAAACTTGCTTAAAATGCAATATTATGCGACATTCTGAGATTTGAAGGCCAAATCACATATTGTTATACTACATGAAATAGTATCGAAATATTGGTAAAAATGAATATATTTACGTAATATCAAACTAAATGATTAACGTGAAAAAGTCACTGTTTTACCATATTTGAGGATTTTAACTTCAAATCATAGAGCGAGGTTTCGTATTATTAGGTCCAAGAAAAGACATATGACAATCTTGTTTCCAATAAAAATGATAAAAATCAATGTGTTTTCATTAGAATTAACTAAAATGTTCCTGATTTTCCGTTTATATTACCGATGGAAGATGTACACGAAAAACGCTCTAATCCGGCTTAAACGTCGATATATGCAATAAAAACAGAACTTCTCCCCTTTTCAATATCTTACTCAGTATTTTAACGAGAAAGAAATAGATGATTGAAAATGAAGTATTTAAGGTTATTATCTAATTAATTATGTGTTTGCATCATTTATATCGTATATTTAATGAATTATTAACAATAACTGAAAATTCACAAAAACGTGGAAAAACGGCAAAATATTGCCTAATTCGATGATATTTTGTTTAAATCACATAAAGGGAGAGATGATAAACGTCAAAATATTGCTAAATTCGATGATTTTTCGTACGAAACAAAATGCAAGAAAACTTGCTTAAAATGCAATATTATGCGACATTCTGAGATTTGAAGGCCAAATCACATATTGTGATACTACACGAAATAGTATCGAAATATTGGTAAAAATGAATATATTTACGTAATATCAAACTAAATGATTAACGTGAAAAAGTCACTATTTTACCATATTTGAGGATTTTAACTTCAAATCATAGAGCGAGGTTTCGTATTATTTAGATCCAAGAAAAGACATTTGAGAATGGTGTTTCCAATACAAATTATAAAAAACAATGTGTTTTCATTAGAATTAACTAAAATGTTCTTGATTTTCCGTTTATATTACCGAAGGAAGATGTACACGTAAAACCGCTCTAATCCGGCTGAAACGTCGATATATGCAATAAAAACCGAACGTCTCCAATTTTCAATATCTTACTCAGTATTTTAACGAGAAACAAATAGATGATTGAAAATGAAGTATTTAAGGTTATTATATAATCAATTATGTTTTTGCATCATTTTTTTCGTATATATAATGAATTAATACCAATAAACTGAAAATTCACAAAAACGTGGAAAAACGGTAAAATAATGCCTAATTCGATGATATTTTGTTTAAATCACATAAAGGAAAAGGGGAAGATAAACGTCAAAATATTGCTAAATTTGATTTTTTTTCGTACGAAACAAAATACAAGAAAACTTGCTTAAAATGCAATATTATGCGAAATTCTGAGATTTGAAGGCCAAATCACATATCTTGATACTACATGAAATAGTATCGAAATATTGGTAAAAACGAATATATTTACGTAATATCAAACTACATGATTAACGTGAAAAAGTCACTATTTTACCATATTTGAGGATTTTAACTTCAAATCATAGAGCGAGGTTTCGTATTATTTAGATCCAAGAAAAGACATATGACAATATTGTTTCCAATACAAATGATAAAAACAATGTGTTTTCATTAGAATTAACTAAAATGTTCTTGATTTTCCGTTTATATTACCGATGGAAGATGTATACGTAAAACCGCTCTAATCCGTCTGAAACGTCGATATATGCAAAAAAAAACTGAACTTCTCCCTTTTTCAATATCTTACTCAGCATTTTAACGAGAAACAAATAGATGATTGAAAATGAAGTATTTAAGGTTATTTTCTAATCAATTATGTGTTTGCATCATTTTTATCGTATATTTAATGAATTGTTAACAATAAACTGAAAATTCACAAAAACGTGGAAAAACGGCAAAATATTGCCTAATTCGATGATATTTTGTTTAAATCAAATAAAGGAAAAGGAGATAATAAACGTCAAAATATTGCTAAATTCGATGATTTTTCGTACGAAACAAAATGCAAAAAAACTTGCTTAAAATGCAATATTATACGACGTTCTGAGATTTGAAGGCCAAATCACATATTGTTATACTACATGAAATAGTATCGAAATATTGGTAAAAATGAATATATTTACGTAATATCAAACTACATGATTAACGTAAAAAAGTCACTATTTTACCATATATGAGGATTTTAACTTCAAATCATAAAGCGAGGTTTCGTATTATTTAGATCCAAGAAAAGACATTTGAAAATGGTGTTTCCAATACAAATGATAAAAAACAATGTGCTTTCATTAGAATTAACTAAAATTTTCCTGATTTATCGTTTATATTACCGATGGAAGATGTACACGAAAACCGCTCAATTCCGGCTGAAACGTCGATATATGCAATAAAAGCAGAACTTCTCCCCTTTTCAATATCTTACTCAGTGTTTTAACGAGAAACAAATAGTTGATTGAAAATGAAGTATTTAAGGTTATTATCTAATCAATTATGTGTTTGCTTCATTTTTATCGTATATATAATGAATTAATACCAATAAACTGAAAATTCACAAAAACGTGGAAAAACGGCAAAATATTGCCTAATTCGATGATATTTTGTTTAAATCACATAAAGGAAAAGGGGGATGATAAACGTCAAAATATTGCTAAATTTGATGATTTTTCGTACGAAACAAAATGCAAGAAAACTTGCTTAAGAAGCAATATTATGCGAAATTCTGAGATTTGAAAGCCAAATCACATATCTTGATACTACATGAAATAGTATCGAAATATTGGTAAAAATTAATATATTTACGTAATATCAAACTACATGAAAAACGTGAAAAAAGTCACTATTATACCATATTTGAGGATTTTAACTTCAAATCATAGAGCGAGGTTTCGTATTATTTAGATCCAAGAAAAGACATATGACAATGTTGTTTCCAATACAAATGATAAAAACCAGAGTGTTTTCATTAGAATTAACTAAAATGTTCTTGATTTTCCGTTTATATTACCTATGGAAGATGTACACGTAAAACCGCTCAATTATAACCGCTAATTTATATATATTATAAATTATCTATCGAAACACACTGGCAGGGGTCTCCAGCAACACACTGGCAGGGGTCTTTCACGCTTTACCCGACGCTTTATCCGACGTTTACCCGACGGTTTACCCGACGGTTTACCCTGACAGTTTACCCGACGTTTTATCCGACGTTTTCCCGACGCTTTACCCTGACAGTTTACCCGACGGTTTACCCGACGCTTTACTCTCACAGTTTACCCGACGGTTTACAATGACGGTTTACCCGACGTGTTTAGTTTACAGTTTACACGTCAGTTATCATGAGAACAGATTTTCGACTATTTTATTTTATTTATTCGACGACTTACACGACGGGTAAACCCCGTCGGGTTTACCTGTCTGGTTTACCCGTTTTTACACGGGTAAAAAACGGGTAAAAATTATCCGACGATTTACCCGACGATTTACGATTCATTCGGCGCTTTATTTATTCATTTTTATTTATTCATTTTTATTTATTATATTTTTATTTTTTTATTATTTATTTAATATAATAGACATTATATATATATACATAACATTAGATATACAGATTACATTAGATATACAGATTAAATTAGATATTACATTACATTACATTAGATATTAGGTTACAGACACTAGATATAGACATATTGTTTATTTTATTATATAGACATTACATATATATTACATTAGATATACATTACATTAGATATACATTACATTACATTACATATTACATTACATTACATTATTACATTACATATTACATTACATTACATTACATATTACATTACATTACATATTACATTACATTACATTACATATTACATTACATTACAACATATTACATTACATTACATATTACATTACATTACATATTACATTACATTACATATGTAATTACATTACATATGTAATTACATTACATATGTAATTACATTACATATGTAATTACATTACATATGTAATTACATTACATATGTAATTACATTACATTACATATTACATTACATTACATATTACATTACATATTACATATTACATTACATATTACATTACATTACATATTACATTACATATTACATATTACATTACATTACATTAGATATTACATTACATATTACATTACATTACATTACATTATGTAATGTAATGGAATGGAATGTAATATCTAATGTAATGTAATGTAATATGTAATATGTAATGTAATATGTAATGTAATGTAATATGTAATGTAATGTAATATGTAATGTAATGTAATTACATATGTAATTACATTACATATGTAATTACATTACATATGTAATTACATTACATATGTAATTACATTACATATTACATTACATATTACATATTACATTACATTACATTAGATATTACGTTACATATTACATTACATTACATTACATTACATTAGATATTAGATTACAGACATTAGATGTATACATATTATTTATTTTATTATATAGACATGACCTGACCCGACACGACCTGACCTCGCCTTACCTAATCTAACTCGGGTCCAGGTGTGGGTCCGTGGGCCCCCGGACTTCCCTTCCCTTCCCTTCCCGGACCGGACCCTTCCCCACATCCCAGGGTCAGGTCAGGTCAGGTCAAGTTTTAGCTACCCAGAGACCTCATAGTCGAGATGGACGGACGCAGCTACAGGACGGGACACACACAAATCTGTGCCCTGTAGTTACACCGTTTTGACAGACTCGAACACACGTCAGTTCTCATGAGAACAGATTCCCATCCGACTAGGCCATTCTGGGGTCGCCAAGTTTTCCAAAGCTGGTTCTTATATTTATATTGAGTAATTTGGTAACATGTCGTCGACGGTTTAATGCTCCAATATTCCAGCTGAACAAAATATATATTTGGCTGCAACAGTTAACTTTGATACGTTTGAGTAAATAATATCTGTAATTATTGTATTTGGGCGTTAATAAACAGGGTAAAGCTCCGACGTAAATTTGCCTGGCGTGGATGGGTTTTTGTTTGGGCTATTTGGGGAGGAGGAGGAGAATGACGTCTTGACTGGAAGCTGAAGGGGAGTGTGAAGCCCAGAAGGAGACCAACACGTTGATAACTTAGACAATATTGAGGGCATTTTTCGACATTTAAATTAATATACACGGAAGTAAAATTTAAAGAGAGAGACTCAAGTGTTTTTTTGACTCATGAAGGTTAATAATTTACTAACTTTTATGGTACTGAAAGGGACTATTTTCACTTTGTGAGAGAAGTTGTAGGAATTGTGGTAAGCTATTAGTTAGAAAAAAAGGGCAATCAACATTGTAAGAGTTTTTTCTCCTCATCTGCAGAGTAGGAGTGAGGACAGCACAAACAGTGTGTTGCCGTTCTCTCGCTGTCTCTCTCTCTCATCTTCCTCTGATCTTCCTCTCTTCTGTTCTCTTTCTGACTTTGTATGTTATGCCTGTTTCTTTCTCTGTATTTCTGCCTCTCTCGCTCTCCCATGATACCAGTTCACAACATGCTGACTAACTCCTGGCTACCAATTTACTGCTAGGTGAACAGATGCATTTAATGAGAGGAAATGTGCCCAAACATTTTATGTCGTGAACGGCTTAGTAGGACCAATTACTACCCTACCCCCACGATACAACCCCACAACATGCTGACTAAGTACTGGGTTCATATTTACTGCTAGGTGAACAGATGCATTAGGTGAGAGGAAATGTGCCCAAGCCATTTCTGCAGCCACTGGTAATCGAACCTAGAATTCCGGATTTTGAGTCAACAATGAACACGTAAAACTTTCATATTTGTCTCAGTTTGAGTATATGTGTGCTTGTGTGGCTTACTCTCTCTGTCTCCATGTCTTCCTCTCTCTATACATATCTTTCTCTTTATCTCATTATATATCATAAAACTGTTAAACTTCGATATTTCTGGTACGTACAGGCTATCAGAAATAAATGTGGTTCACAAGGATTCTCTCACACATGTTACTGGAACACAGATACTATCACCTTCATATGTCAGTCATGGTTTAGGTAATGACATCGAACCTGACGCAACCTGACCTGACGCAACCTGACCTGACGCAACCTGACCTGATACAACCTGACCTGACACTACCTGACCTGACGCAACCTGACCTGATGCAACCTGACCTGACGCTACCTGACCTGACTCAACCTGATCTGACGCCACCTGACCTGACGCTACCTGACCTGACGCAACCTAACCTAACGCAACCTGACCTGACCTGACGCTACCTGACCTGACGCAACCTGACCTGACGCTACCTGACCTGACCCTACCTGACCTGGCCTGACGCTACCTGACCTGACGCTACCTGACCTGACGCAACCTGACCTGACAGAACCTGACCTGACGCAACCTGACCTGAAGCAACTTAACCTGACCCTACCTGACCTGACGCAACCTAACCTCACGCAACCTGACCTGACGCAACCTGACCTGACGCAACCTGACCTGACGCAACCTAACCTGACGCAACCAGACCTGACCTGACGCTACCTGACCTGACACAACCTGAACTGACACAACCTGACCTGACGCAACCTTACCTGACGCAAGCTGACCTGATGCTACCTGACCTGACGCAACCTGACCTGATACAACCTGACCTGACGCAAACTGACCTGACGCAACCTGACCAGACGTTACCTGACCTGACGCAACCTGACCTGACACAACCTGACCTGACGCCACCTGACCTGACGCAACCTGACCTGACACAACCTGGCCTGACGCAACCTGATCTGGCGCTACCTGACCTGACTCAACCTGACCTGACACAAACCTACCTGACCTGACCTTCAGTAATTGGCCTATTTTCTGTATAAAAAGTCGTAATTTCAAACTGCGAATACGTGCAGAGAGCCAGAATTTGAATCCAAAATATGGCTCAAGTGTAGAATTTGGGATGTTTGGGTTATTTTGAAAACAGCAGGGAGGGTTAGGGCAAAATGTGATCCATCGCTGCATTCAAGAAATTGGCACTTTTCGGTATAAAAAGTCATAATTTCAAACTGCGAATACGTGCAGAGAGCCAGAATTTGGCTCCAAAATATGGCGCAAGCGTCGAATTTGGGATGTTTATAATATATTGAAAACTGCAGGGGGGGTTTGGTCAAAATGTGACCCATCGCCGCTCTCAGTAATTGTCATATTTTCGGTAAAAAAATTCGTATATTCAAACTGCGAATACGTGCAGAGGGCCAGAATTTCCCTGCAAAATAGGGCTCAGGCGTCGAATTTGGGATGTTTGGGATATTTTGAGAACTAAAGAAAGGGTTTGGGCAAAATGTGATCCATCGCCGCTTTCAGTAATTGGCATATTTTCGGTATAAAAATTCGTAATTTAAAACTGCGAATACGTGCAGAGAGCCAGAATTTGGATCTAAAATATGGCTCAAGGGTCGAATTTAGAATGTTTGGGATATTTTGAAAACTGCAGGGGGTTTAGCAAAATGTGTTCCATCGCCGCTCTCAGTAATTGGCATATTGATCTTCTCGAGATGTGATCTTCTGGTGATGTGATCTTCTGGAGATGTGATCTTCTGGTAATGTGATCTTTTGGAGATTTGATCTTCTGGAGATGTGATCATCTCGAGATGTGATCATCTCGAGATGTGATCTTCTGGTGATGTGATCTTCTGGAGATGTGATCTTCTGGAGATGTGATCTTCTAGTGATGTGATCTTCTCGAGATATGGTCCTCTGCAGATGTGATCTTCTCGAGATGTGATCTTCTGGATATGTGATCTTCTGGGGATTTGATCTTCTGGTGATGTGATCTTCTGGAGATGTGATCCTCTGGAGATGTGATCTTCTCGAGATGTGATCTTCTGGAGATGTGATCTTCTGGTGATGTGATCTTCTCGAGATGTGATCTTCTGGAGATGTGATCTTCTGTAGATGTGATCTTATGGAGATGTGATCTTCTGGGGATTTGATCTTCTAAGGATGTGATCTTCTGGGGATGTGATCTTCTGGGGATGTGATCTTCTGGGGATGTGATCTTCTGGTGATGTGATCTTCTCGAGATGTGATCTTTTGGAGATGTGATCTTCTCGAGATGTGATCTTCTGCTTATGTGATCTTCTGGAGATGTAATCATCTGGTGATGTGATCTTCTGGAGATGTGATCTTCTCGAGATGTGATCTTCTCGAGATGTGATCATCTGGTGATGTGATCTTCTGGAGATGTGATCATCTGGTGATGTGATCTTCTGGAGATGTGATCTTCTGGAGGTGTGATCTTCTCGAGACGTGATCTTCTCGAGATGTAATCTTCTGGTTATGTGATCATCTCGAGATGTGATCTTCTCGAGATGTGATCTTCTGGTGATGCGATCTTCTGGAGATATGATCATCTGGAGATATTATCTTCTGTTGATGTGATCTTCTGGAGATGTGATGTTCCCGAGATGTGATATTCTGGAGATATGATCTTCTGGAGATGTGATCATCTGGAGATGTGATCTTCTGGAGATGTGATCATCTGGAGATGTGATGTTCTGGAGACGTGATCTTCTGGAGACGGGATTTTCTAGAGATGTGATCTTCTCGAGATGTGATCTTCCTCTGGAGATGTGATCTTCTGGAGATGTGATCTCCTGGAGATGTGATCTTCTGGAGATGTGATCTTCTCGAGATGTGATTTTCCGGAGATGTGATCTTCTGGGGATGTGATCTTCTGGAGATGTGATCATCTGGAGATATTATCTTCTGTTGATATGATCTTCTGGAGATGTGATGTTCCCGAGATGTGATATTCTGGAGATATGATCTTCTGGAGATGTGATCATCTGGAGATGTGATCTTCTGGAGATGTGATCATCTGGAGATGTGATGTTCTGGAGACGTGATCTTCTGGAGACGGGATTTTCTAGAGATGTGATCTTCTCGAGATGTGATCTTCTCGAGATGTGATCTTCTCGAGATGTGATCTTCCTCTGGAGATGTGATCTTCTGGAGATGTGATCTTCCTCTGGAGATGTGATCTTCTGGAGATGTGATCTTCTTGAGATGTGATTTTCCGGAGATGTGATCTTCTGGCGATGTGATCTTCTCGAGATGTGATCTTCTCGAGATGTGATCTTCTGGAGATGTGATCTTCTGGAGATGTGATCTTCTGGGAGATGTGATCTTCTGGAGAGATGTGTCTGGAGATTTTTCTGGACATGTGGTCTTCTGGAGATGTGATCTTCTGGAGATGTGATCTTCTGGTGACGTGGTCTTCTCGAGATGTGATCTTCTGGTGATGTGATCTTCTCGTGATGTGATCTTCTCGTGATGTGATCTTCTCGGGATGTGATCTTCCTGTGATGTGATTTTCTCGAGATGTGATGTTCTCGAGATGTGATATTCCTGTAATGTGATCTCGAGATGTGATTTTCTCGAGATGTGATCTTCTCGAGATGTGATCTTCTCGAGATGTGATCTTCTGGTAATTTGATCTTCTGGAGATGTGATCTTCTCGAGATGTGATCTTCTCGAGATGTGATCTTCCTGTGATGTGATCTTCTCGAGATGTGATCTTCTCGAGATGTGATCTTCCTGTGATGTGATCTTCTGGAGATGTGATCTTCTGGGAATGTGATCTTCTCGAGATGTGATCTTCTCGAGATGTGATCTTCCTGTGATGTGATCTTCTGGAGATGTGATCTTCTGGGAATGTGATCTTCTGGTAAAATGATCTTCTGGAGATGTGATCTTCAGGAGATGTGATCTTCTGGAGATGTGATCTTCTCGAGATGTGATCTTCCTGTGATGTGATCTTCTGGAGATATGATCTTCTGGGAATGTGATCTTCTGGTAATGTGATCTTCTGGAGATGTGATCTTCTGGGGATGTGATCTTCTCGAGATGTGATCTTCTCGAGATGTGATCTTCCTCTGGAGATAGTGGCCTACTCCTAATACATCGCAATTTACGTAATCTAGCAATACGTTAAAATGTGACGAACAAATTAGTTAAAATTAAAGCACCATAATATTGATGTTTTCTTTTCATCGACCCTTGGTGTGTGTTCAATATCCTTAGCGTAGTGTTCACTATCCTTAGTGTTATGTTCACTATCCTTGGCGTGGTGTTCACTATCCTAAGTGTGGTGTTCACTATCCTTAGCATAATGTTCACTATCCTTGGCGTGGTGTTCACTATCCTTGACGTGGTGTTCACTACCCTTGGCGTGTTGTTCACTATCCTTAGCGTAGTGTTCACTATCCTTGGCGTGGTGTTCACTATCCTTAGCGTGGTGCTCACTACCCTTGGTGTGGTGTTCACTATCCTTAGCGTAGTGTTCACTATCCTTGGCGTGGTGTTCACTATCCTTAGCTTGGTGTTCACTACCCTTGGTGTGGTGTTCACTATCCTTGGCATGGTGTTCACTATCCTTGGTGTGGAGTTCACTATCCTTGGCGTGGTGTTCACTATCATTGGCGTGGTGTTCACTGCCCTTAGTGTGGTGTTCACTATCCTTAGCGTGGTGTTCACTATCCTTGTGTGGTGTTCACTATCCTTGGCGTGGTGCTCACTATCCTTGGCGTGGTTTTCACTACCCCTGGTGTGGTGTTCACTATCCTTGGCGTGGTGTTCACAATCCTTGGCGTGGTGTTCACTGTCCTTGGCGTGGTGTTCACTATCCTTGGCGTGGTGTTCACTAACCTTGGCGTGGTGTTCACTGAACTTGGCGTGGTGTTCACTATCCATGGAGTGGTGTTCACTATCCTTGGCGTGGTGTTCACTGAACTAGGCGTGTTGTTCACTATCCTTAGCGTGCTGTTCACTATCCTTCGCGTGGTATTTACTATCCAAGGCGTGGTGTTCACTATCCTTGGCGTGGTGTTCACTATCCCTGGCGTGGTGTTCACTATCCTTGGCGTGGTGTTCACTACCCTTGGGGCGGTGTTCACTACCCTTAGCGTAGTGTTCACTATCCTTCGCGTGGTGTTCACTATCCTTGGCGTGGTGTTCACTAGCATTGGTGTGGTGTTCACTATCCATGGCGTGGTGTTCACTATCCTTGTGTGGTGTTCACTATCCTTAACATGGTGTTCACTATCCTTAGCGTGGTGTTCACGATTAATGTCGTGGTGTTCACTAACCTTGGCGTGGTGTTCACTGAACTTGGCGTGGTGTTCAGTATCCTTGGAGTGGTGTTCACTATCCTTAACGTGGTGTTCACTATCCTTAGCGTGGTGTTCACTATCCTTGGCGTGGTGTTCACTTCCCTTAGCGTGGTGTTCACTATCCTTAGCGTGGTGTTCACTATCCTTTGCGTGGTGTTCACTGAACTCGGCGTGGTGTTCACTGAACTTGGCGTTGATTTTCAAAACCCTTGGCGTGGTGTTCACTACCCTTCGCGTGGTGTTCACAACCTTTGGCGTGGTGATCACTACCCATGGCATGTTCTTCACAACCCTTGCCTTCATTTTTACTACCCTTGGCGTGGTGTTCACTACCCTTAGCGTGGTGTTCACTACCTTTGGCGTGGTGTTCACTACCCTTGGCGTGGAGTTCACGTCCCTTGGCGTGGTGTTCACTACCCTTGGCGTGGTGTTCACTACCCCTGGAGTGGTGTTCACTGCCCTTAGCGTGGTGTTCACTACCCTTGGCGTGGTGTTCACTACCCTTGGCGTGGAGTTCACGTCCCTTGGCGTGGTGTTCACTACCCTTGGCGTGGTGTTCACTACCCCTGGAGTGGTGTTCACTACCCTTCACGTGGTGTTCACTACCCTGGGCGTGGTGTTCAGTACCTTATCATGGTGTTCACTACCCTTGGCATAGTGTTCACTACCCTTAGCGTGGTGTTCACTACCCTTGGCGTGGTGTTCACTATCCTTGGCATGGTGTTCCCTACCCTTAGCGTGGTGTTCACTACCCTAGGCGTGGCGTTCACTACCCTTGGCGTGGTGTTCACTACCCTTGGTGTGGTCTTCACTACCCTTAGCGTTGTGTTCACTACCATTGGCAAGGTGTTCACTACACTTGGCATAGTGTTCACTACCATTCGGGTGGTGTTCACGACCCCTGGCATGGTGTTCACTACCCTTGATGTGGTGTTCACTACCCTTGGCGTGATGTTCACTACCCTTGGCGTGGTATTCACTGAACGTGGCGTGGTGTTCACTGAACTTGGCGTGGTGTTCACTTCCCTTCAAATGGTTTTCACTACCCTTGGTGTGGTGCTCACTACCCCTAGCGTGGTGTTCACTACCCTTGGCGTAATGTTCACTACTCTTGGCGTGGTGTTCACTACCCACGCTTGGTATGGTGTTCACTACCTTGGTGTGGTGTGGTGTGTGTGGTGTGTGGCTATCCTTGGTGTGGTGTTCACTACCAATGACGTGGTGTTCACTACTCTTAGCGTAGTCTTCACTACCCTTCGTGTGGTGTTCACTACCCTTGGCGTGGTGTTCACTACCCCTAACGTGCTGTTCACTACCTCTAGCGTGGTGATCACTATCCTTGGCGTTGGGTTAACTACCCTTGGCGTGGTGTTCACTACCCTTTGCATGGTGTAAACTACCCTTGACTTGGTGTTCACTACCCTTTAGCGTGGGGTTCATTACCCTTGGCGTGGTGTTCACTACCCTTGGCATGGTGTTCATTTCCCTTTGCATGGTGTTCACTACCCTTGACGTGGTGTTTACTAACCTTGGCATTGTGTTCACTACCCTTGGCATGGTGTTCACTACCCTTCATTTGGTGTTTACTACCCTTGGCGGGGTGCTCACTATCCCTGACGAGGTGTTCACTACCCTTGGCATAGTGTTCACTACCCTTAGCATAGTGTTCACTTCCCTTGGCATGGTGTTCACTACCCTTAGCATAGTTTTCACTGACCTTGACGTGGTGTTCACTACCCTTGGCGTGGTGTTCCCTACCCATTGTGTAGTGTTCATCACCCTTGATGTGGTGTTCACTACCCTTGACGTATTGTTCACTATCCTTAGTGTGGTGTTCATTACCCTTGGCGTGGTGTTCACTACCCTTCGCATGGTGTTCACTAACCTTGACGTGGTGTTCACTTCTCTTTATGTGGTGTTCAGTACCCTTCGCGTGGTGTTCAGTACCTTTAGCGTGGTGTTCACTACCCATGGCGTGGTGTTCACTACCTTTGGCATGTTGTTCACTACCCTCGGCGTAGTGTTCACATCCCTTGGCATGGTGTTCACTACCCTTAGCATTGTTTTCACTAACCTTGACGTGGTGTACACTACCCTTGGCGTGGTGTTCATTACCAATGGTATGGTGTTCACTACTCATAGCGTGGTGTTCACTACCCTTAGCGTGGTGTTCACTATCCTTGGCGTTATGTTCACTTCCCTTGGCGTGGTATTCAGTACCTTTGGCTTGGTGTTCAATACAATTGGCTTGATATTCGCTACCCTTTGCGTGATGTTCACTACCCTTGGCGTGGTCTTCACTATCCTAGGCGTGGTGTTCACTACCCCTGGCGTGGTGTTCACTACCCTTGGCGGGGTGTTCACTACCTTTGGCTTGGTGTTCACTTCCATCGCATGGTGTTCACTACCCTTGGAATGGTGTTCACTACCCTTGGCGTGGTGTTCACTACCCCCGACGAGGTGTTCACTACAGTTGGCATAGTCTTCACTACCTATGGCATAGTGTTCACTTCCCTTGGCATGGTGTTCACTACCCTTAGCATGGTTTTCACTAACCTTGACGTGGTGTTCACTACCCTTGGCGTGGTGTTCACTACCCATGGCATTGTGTTCACTACCCATGGCGTCACGTTCACTACCCTTGGCGTGGTGTTTACTACCCTTGGCGTTATGTTCATTACCTTTGGCGTGGTGTTCACAACCTTTAGCTTGGTGTTCAATACCATTGGCTTGATGTTCACTACCTTTGGAGTGATGTTTACTACCCTTGGCGTGGTCTTCACTACCTTTAGCGTGGTGTTCACTACCTTTGGCTTAGTGTTCACTACCATTCGCATGGTGTTCACTACCCTTGGCGTAGTGTTCACTACCCTTGGCGTGGTGTTCACTATCCTTGGCATGGTGTTCCCTACCCTTAGCGTGGTGTTCACTACCCTAGGCGTGGCGTTCACTACCCTTGGCGTGGTGTTCACTACCCTTGGTGTGGTCTTCACTACCCTTAGCGTTGTGTTCACTACCATTGGCAAGGTGTTCACTACACTTGGCATAGTGTTCACTACCATTCGGGTGGTGTTCACGACCCCTGGCATGGTGTTCACTACCCTTGATGTGGTGTTCACTACCCTTGGCGTGGTGTTCACTACCCTTGGCGTGGTATTCACTGAACGTGGCGTGGTGTTCACTGAACTTGGCGTGGTGTTCACTTCCCTTCAAATGGTTTTCACTACCCTTGGTGTGGTGCTCACTACCCCTAGCGTGGTGTTCACTACCCTTGGCGTAATGTTCACTACTCTTGGCGTGGTGTTCACTACCCACGCTTGGTATGGTGCTCACTACCTTGGTGTGGTGTGGTGTGTGGTGTGGTGTGTGGTGTGTGGCTATCCTTGGTGTGGTGTTCACTACCAATGACGTGGTGTTCACTACTCTTAGCGTAGTCTTCACTACCCTTCGTGTGGTGTTCACTACCCTTGGCGTGGTGTTCACTACCCCTAACGTGCTGTTCACTACCTCTAGCGTGGTGATCACTATCCTTGGCGTTGGGTTAACTACCCTTGGCGTGGTGTTCACTACCCTTTGCATGGTGTAAACTACCCTTGACTTGGTGTTCACTACCCTTTAGCGTGGGGTTCATTACCCTTGGCGTGGTGTTCACTACCCTTGGCATGGTGTTCATTTCCCTTTGCATGGTGTTCACTACCCTTGACGTGGTGTTTACTAACCTTGGCATTGTGTTCACTACCCTTGGCATGGTGTTCACTACCCTTCATTTGGTGTTTACTACCCTTGGCGGGGTGCTCACTATCCCTGACGAGGTGTTCACTACCCTTGGCATAGTGTTCACTACCCTTAGCATAGTGTTCACTTCCCTTGGCATGGTGTTCACTACCCTTAGCATAGTTTTCACTGACCTTGACGTGGTGTTCACTACCCTTGGCGTGGTGTTCCCTACCCATTGTGTAGTGTTCATCACCCTTGATGTGGTGTTCACTACCCTTGACGTATTGTTCACTATCCTTAGTGTGGTGTTCATTACCCTTGGCGTGGTGTTCACTACCCTTCGCATGGTGTTCACTAACCTTGACGTGGTGTTCACTTCTCTTTATGTGGTGTTCAGTACCCTTCGCGTGGTGTTCAGTACCTTTAGCGTGGTGTTCACTACCCATGGCGTGGTGTTCACTACCTTTGGCATGTTGTTCACTACCCTCGGCGTAGTGTTCACATCCCTTGGCATGGTGTTCACTACCCTTAGCATTGTTTTCACTAACCTTGACGTGGTGTACACTACCCTTGGCGTGGTGTTCATTACCAATGGTATGGTGTTCACTACTCATAGCGTGGTGTTCACTACCCTTAGCGTGGTGTTCACTATCCTTGGCGTTATGTTCACTTCCCTTGGCGTGGTATTCAGTACCTTTGGCTTGGTGTTCAATACAATTGGCTTGATATTCACTACCCTTTGCGTGATGTTCACTACCCTTGGCGTGGTCTTCACTATCCTAGGCGTGGTGTTCACTACCCCTGGCGTGGTGTTCACTACCCTTGGCGGGGTGTTCACTACCTTTGGCTTGGTGTTCACTTCCATCGCATGGTGTTCACTACCCTTGGAATGGTGTTCACTACCCTTGGCGTGGTGTTCACTACCCCCGACGAGGTGTTCACTACAGTTGGCATAGTCTTCACTACCTATGGCATAGTGTTCACTTCCCTTGGCATGGTGTTCACTACCCTTAGCATGGTTTTCACTAACCTTGACGTGGTGTTCACTACCCTTGGCGTGGTGTTCACTACCCATGGCATTGTGTTCACTACCCATGGCGTCACGTTCACTACCCTTGGCGTGGTGTTTACTACCCTTGGCGTTATGTTCATTACCTTTGGCGTGGTGTTCACAACCTTTCGCTTGGTGTTCAATACCATTGGCTTGATGTTCACTACCTTTGGAGTGATGTTTACTACCCTTGGCGTGGTCTTCACTACCTTTAGCGTGGTGTTCACTACCTTTGGCTTAGTGTTCACTACCATTCGCATGGTGTTCACTACCCTTGGCGTAGTGTTCACTACCCTTGGCGTGGTGTTCACTACTCTTAACGTGGTGTTCACTACCCTTGACGTCATGTTCATTACCCTTGGCGTGGTGTTCACTACCCATAACATGGAATTCACTAACCTTGGCGTGGTGTTTACCACCCTTGGCGTGGAGTTCACTACCCTTGGCGTGGTGATCACTTCCCATTACATGGTGTACACTACTAATGGCGTGCTGTTTACTACCCTTTGCGTGGTGTTCACTACCCTTGGCGTCATGCTCACTACCCTTGGCGTGGTGTTCACTACCCTTGACTTGGTGTTCACTAGCAATGGCAAGGTGTTCACTACCCTTTGCGTGGTGTTCACTACCCTTGGCGTGGTCTTCACTACCCTTGGCGTGGTCTTCACTACCCTTTGCGTAATGTTCACTACTCCTAGCGTAGTCTTCACTACCCTTCGTGTGATGTTCACTACCCTTGGCGTGGTGTTCACTACCCCTAACGTGCTGTTCACTACCCTTTGCGAGGTGATCACTAACCTAGGCGTTGTGTTCACTACCCTTGGCGTGTGTTTGCTACCCTTAGCATGGTGTTCATTAAACTTGGCGTGGTGTTCACTACCCTTGGCGTGGTGTTCACTACCCTTGGCATGGTGTTCACTACCGTTGACGTGGTGTTCACTACCCTTGGCGTGGGGTTCATTACCCTTGGTGTGGTGTTCACTACCCTTGGCATGGTGTTCACTTCCCTTTGCATGGTGTTCACTACCCATAACTTGGAATTTACTAACCTTGGCGTGGTGTTGACTACCCTTCACTTCGTGTTCACTACCCTTGGCGTGGTGTTCACTACCCCTGGCGAGGTGTTCACTACCCTTGGCATGGTGTTCACTACCCTTGGCATAGTGTTCACATCCCCTGGCATGGTGTTCACTACCCTTAGCTTTGTTTTCACTAACCTTGACGTGGTGTACACTACCCTTTGCGTGGTGTTCACTACCCCTGGCGAGGTGTTCACTACCCTTGGCATGGTGTTCACTACCCTTGGCATGGTGTTCACTACCCTTAGTATTGTTTTCACTAACGTTGACGTGGTGTACACTACCCTTGGCGTGGTGTTCACTACCAATGGTATGGTATTCACTACTCATAGCGTGGTGTTCACTACCCTTGGCGTGGTGTTCACTATCCTTGGCGTTATGTTCACTAACTTGGCGTGGTATTTACTACCTTTGGCTTGGTGTTCAATACCATTGGCTTGATGTTCACTACCTTTGGAGTAATGTTCACTACCCTTGGTGTATTCTTCACTACCCTAGACGTGGTGATCACTACTTCTGGCGTGGTATTCACCACCCTTGGCGTGGTGTTCACTACCTTTCGCTTGGTGTTCACTACCATCGCATGGTGTTCACTACCCTTGGAAAGGTGTTCACTACCCTTGGCGTGGTGTTCACTACCCATGGCATGGAATTCACTAACCTTGGTGTGGTGTTCACCACCCTTGGCGTGGTGTTAACTACCCTTGGCGTGGTGTTCACTTCCCATTACATGGTTTACACTACCAATGGCGTGCTGTTTACTACCCTTTGCGTGGTGTTCACTACCCTTGGCGTCATGCTCACTACCCTTGGCGTGGAGTTCACTACCCTTGGCTTGGTGTTCACTACCAATGGCTTGGTGTTCACTACCATTGGCATGGTGTTCACTACCCGTGGCATGCTGTTCACTACCCTTAGCGTGGTGTTCACTACCCTTAGCGTGGTCTTCACTACCCTTAGCGTTGTGTTCACTACCATTGGCAAGGTGTTCACTACACTTGGCATAGTGTTCACTACCATTCGGGTGGTGTTCACGACCCCTGGCGTGGTGATCACTACCCTTGATGTGGTGTTCACTACCCTTGGCGTGATGTTCACTACCCTTGGCATGGTGTTCACTACCCGTGGCATGCTGTTCACTACCCTTAGCGTGGTGTTCACTACCCTTGGCGTGGTCTTCACTATCCTTGGCGTTATGTTCACTACACTTCGCGTGGTAATCACTACCTTTGGCTTCGTGTTCAATACCATTGGCTTGATGTTCACTACCTTTGGAGTAATGTTCACTACCCTTGGTGTATTCTTCACTACCCTAGACGTGGTGATCACTACTTCTGGCGTGGTATTCACCACCCTTGGCGTGGTGTTCACTACCTTTCGCTTGGTGTTCACTACCCTTGGAGTGGTGTTCACTACCCCCGGCGAGGTGTTCACTACCCTTGGCATAGTGTTCACAACCTTTAGCATAGTGTTCACTTCCCTTGGCATGGTGTTCACTACCCTTGGCGTGGTGTTCACTACCCATGGCATGGAATTCACTAACCTTGGTGTGGTGTTCACCACCCTTGGCGTGGTGTTAACTACCCTTGGCGTGGTGTTCACTTCCCATTACATGGTTTACAATACCAATGGCGTGCTGTTTACTACCCTTTGCGTGGTGTTCACTACCCTTGGCGTCATGCTCACTACCCTTGGCGTGGTGTTATCTACCCTTGGCTTGGTGTTCACTACCAATGGCTTGGTGTTCACTACCATTGGCGTGGTGTTCACTACCCGTGGCATGCTGTTCACTACCCTTAGCGTGGTGTTCACTACCCTTGGCGTTGTTCACTACCCTTAGCGTTGTGTTCACTACCATTGGCAAGGTGTTCACTACACTTGGCATAGTGTTCACTACCATTCGGGTGGTGTTCACGACCCCTGGCGTGGTGTTCACTACCGTTGATGTGGTGTTCACTACCCTTGGCGTGGTGTTCACTACCCTTGGCGTGGTATTCACTGTACGTGGCGTGGGGTTCACTGAACTTGGCGTGGTGTTCACTTCCCTTCAAATGGTTTTCACTACCCTTGGTGTGGTGCTCACTACCCTTAGTGTGGTGTTCACTACCCTTGGCGTAATGTTCACTACTCTTGGCGTGGTGTTCACTTCCCTTGGTGTGGTGTTCACTACCAATGACGTGGTGTTCACTACTCTTAGCGTAGTCTTCACTACCCTTCGTGTGGTGTTCACTACCCTTGGCGTGGTGTTCACTACCCCTAACGTGCTGTTCACTACCTTTAGCGTGGTGATCACTATCCTTGGCGTTGTGTTAACTACCCGTGGCGTGGTGTTCATTACCCTTTGCATGGTGTTCACTACCCTTGACTTGGTGTTCACTACCCTTTAGCGTGGGGTTCATTACCCTTGGCGTGGTGTTCACTACCCTTGGCATGGTGTTCATTTCCCTTTGCATGGTGTTCACTACCCTTGACGTGGTGTTTACTAACCTTGGCATTGTGTTCAATACCCTTGGCATGGTGTTCACTACCCTTCATTTGGTGTTTACTACCCTTGGCGGGGTGCTCACTATCCCTGACGAGGTGTTCACTACCCTTGGCATGGTGTTCACTACCCTTAGCATAGTGTTCACTTCCCTTGGCATGGTGTTCACTACCCTTAGCATAGTTTTCACTAACCTTGACGTGGTGTTCACTACCCTTAGCGTGGTGTTCCCTACCCTTTGTGTAGTGTTCATCACCCTTGGTGTGGTGTTCACTACCCTTGACGTATTGTTCACTATCCTTAGTGTGGTGTTCATTTCCTTTGGCGTGGTGTTCACTACCCTTCGCATGGTGTTCACTAACCTTGACGTGGTGTTCACTTCTCTTTATGTGGTGTTCAGTACCCTTCGCGTGGTGTTCAGTACCTTTAGCGTGGTGTTCACTACCCTTGGCGTGGTGTTCATTACCTTTGGCATGTTGTTCACTACCCTCGGCGTAGTGTTCACATCCCTTGGCATGGTGTTCACTACCCTTAGCATTGTTTTCACTAACCTTGACGTGGTGTACACTACCCTTGGCGTGGTGTTCACTACCAATGGTATGGTGTTCACTACTCATAGCGTGGTGTTCACTAACCTTAGCGTGGTGTTCACTATCCTTCGCGTTATGTTCACTACCCTTGGCGTGGTATTCACTACCTTTGGCTTGGTGTTCAATACAATTGGCTTGATATTCACTACCCTTTGCGTGATGTTCACTACCCTTGGCGCGGTCTTCACTACCCTAGGCGTGGTGTTCACTACCCCTGGCGTGGTGTTCACTACGCTTGGCGGGGTGTTCACTACCTTTGGCTTGGTATTCACTTCCATCGCATGGTGTTCACTACCCTTGGCATGGTGTTCACTACCCTTGGCGTGGTGTTCACTACCCCCGACGAGGTGTTCACTACAGTTGGCATAGTCTTCACTACCTATGGCATAGTGTTCACTTCCCTTGGCAAGGTGTTCACTACCCTTAGCATGGTTTTCACTAACCTTGACGTGGTGTTCACTACCCTTGGCGTGGTGTTCACTACCCATGGCATTGTGTTCACTACCCATGGCGTCACGTTCACTACCCTTGGCGTGGTGTTTACTACCCTTGGCGTTATGTTCATTACCTGTGGCGTGGTGTTCACAACCTTTAGCTTGGTGTTCAATACCATTGGCTTGATGTTCACTACCTTTGGAGTGATGTTTACTACCCTTGGCGTGGTCTTCACTACCTTTTGCGTGGTGTTCACTACCCCTGGCGTGGTGTTCACCACCCTTGGCGTGGTGTTCACCACCCTTGGCGTGGTGTTCACTACCTTTGGCTTGGTGTTCACTACCATTCGCATGGTGTTCACTACCCTTGGCGTGGTGTTCACTACCCTTGGCGTGGTGTTCACTACCTTTAACGTGGTGTTCACTACCCTTGACGTCATGTTCATTACCCTTGGCGTGGTGTTCACTACCCATGGCATGGAATTCACTAACCTTGGCGTGGTGTTTACCACCCTTGGCGTGGAGTTCACTACCCTTGGCGTGGTGATCACTTCCCATTACATGGTGTACACTACCAATGGCGTGCTGTTTACTACCCTTTGCGTGGTGTTCACTGCCCTTGGCGTCATGCTCACTACCCTTGGCGTGGTGTTCACTACCCTTGACTTGGTGTTCAATACCAATAGCTTGGTGTTCACTACCATTGGCATGGTGTTCACTACCCGTGGCAAGGTGTTCACGACCCTTTGCGTGGTGTTCACTACCCTTGGCGTGGTCTTCACTACCCTTGGCGTGGTCTTCACTACCCTTGGCGTAATGTTCACTACTCTTAGCGTAGTCTTCACTACCCTTCGTGTGGTGTTCACTACCCATGGCGTGGTGTTCACTACCCCTAACGTGCTGTTCACTACCCTTAGCGTGGTGATCACTAACCTAGGCGTTGTATTCACTACCCTTGGCGTGTTGTTTGCTACCCTTAGCATGGTGTTCATTACCCTTGGCGTGGTGTTCACTACCCTTGGCGTGGTGTTCACTACCCTTGGCATGGTGTTCACTACCGTTGACGTGGTGTTCACTACCCTTGGCGTGGGGTTCATTACCCTTGGTGTGGTGTTCACTACCCTTGGCATGGTGTTCACTTCCCTTTGCATGGTGTTCACTACCCTTGGCTTGGAATTTACTAACCTTGGCATTGTGTTCACTACCCTTGGCATGGTGTTCACTACCCTTCATTTGGTGTTCACTACCCTTAGCGTGGTGTTCACTACCCCTGGCGAGGTGTTCACTACCCTTGGCATGGTGTTCACTACCCTTGGCATAGTGTTCACTACCCTTTGCATGGTGTTCACTACCCTTGACTTGGTGTTCACTACCCTTTAGCGTGGGGTTCATTGCCCTTGGCGTGGTGTTCACTACCCTTGGCATGGTGTTCATTTCCCTTTGCATGGTGTTCACTACCCTTGACGTGGTGTTTACTAACCTTGGCATTGTGTTCACTACCCTTGGCATGGTGTTCACTACCCTTCATTTGGTGTTTACTACCCTTGGCGGGGTGCTCACTATCCCTGACGAGGTGTTCACTACCCTTGGCATGGTGTTCACTACCCTTAGCATAGTGTTCACTTCCCTTGGCAGGGTGTTCACTACCCTTAGCATAGTTTTCACTAACCTTGACGTGGTGTTCACTACCCTTAGCGTGGTGTTCCCTACCCTTTGTGTAGTGTTAATCACCCTTGGTGTGGTGTTCACTACCCTTGACGTATTGTTCACTACCCTTGGCATGGTGTTCACTACCCTTGGCATAGTGTTCACATCCCTTGGCATGGTGTTCACTACCCTTAGCTTTATTTTCACTAACCTTGACGTGGTGTACACTACCCTTGGCGTGGTGTTCACTACCCCTGGCGAGGTGTTCACTACCCTTGGCATGGTGTTCACTACCCTTGGCATGGTGTTCACTACCCTTAGTATTGTTTTCACTAACGTTGACGTGGTGTACACTACCCTTGGCGTGGTGTTCACTACAAATGGTATGGTATTCACTACTCATAGCGTGGTGTTCACTACCCTTGGCCTGGTGTTCACTATCCTTGGCGTTATGTTCACTACACTTGGCGTGGTATTCACTACCTTTGGCTTGGTGTTCAATACCATTGGCTTGATGTTCACTACCTTTGGAGTAATGTTCACTACCCTTGGTGTATTCTTCACTACCCTAGACGTGGTGATCACTACTTCTGGCGTGGTATTCACCACCCTTGGCGTGGTGTTCACTACCTTTCGCTTGGTGTTCACTACCATCGCATGGTGTTCACTACACTTGGCATGGTGTTCACTACCCTTGGAGTGGTGTTCACTACCCCCGGCGAGGTGTTCACTACCCTTGGCATAGTGTTCACTACCTTTAGCATAGTGTTCACTTCCCTTGGCATGGTGTTCACTACCCTTGGTGTGGTGTTCACTACCCATGGCATGGAATTCACTAACCTTGGTGTGGTGTTCACCACCCTTGGCGTGGTGTTAACTACCCTTGGAGTGGTGTTCACTTCCCATTACATGGTTTACACTACCAATGGCGTGCTGTTTACTACCCTTTGCGTGGTGTTCACTACCCTTGGCGTCATGCTCACTACCCTTGGCGTGGTGTTAACTACCCTTGGCTTGGTGTTCACTACCAATGGCTTGGTGTTCACTACCATTGGCATGGTGTTCACTACCCGTGGCATGCTGTTCACTACCTTTAGCGTGGTGTTCACTACCCTTGGCGTTGTCTTCACTACCCTTAGCGTTGTGTTCACTACCATTAGCAAGGTGTTCACTACACTTGGCATAGTGTTCACTACCATTCGGGTGGTGTTCACGACCCCTGGCGTGGTGTTCACTACCCTTGATGTGGTGTTCACTACCCTTGGCGTGGTGTTCACTACCCTTGGCGTGGTATTCACTGTACGTGGCGTGGTGTTCACTGAACTTGGCGTGGTGTTCACTTCCCTTCAAATGGTTTTCACTACCCTTGGTGTGGTGCTCACTACCCTTTGCGTGGTGTTCACTACCCTTGGCGTAATGTTCACTACTCTTGGCGTGGTGTTCACTTCCCTTGGTGTGGTGTTCACTACCAATGACGTGGTGTTCAATACTCTTAGCGTAGTCTTCACTACCCTTCGTGTGGTGTTCACTACCCTTGGCGTGGTGTTCACTACCCTTGGCGTGGTATTCACTGTACGTGGCGTGGTGTTCACTGAACTTGGCGTGGTGTTCACTTCCCTTCAAATGGTTTTCACTACCCTTGGTGTGGTGCTCACTACAATTTGCGTGGTGTTCACTACCCTTGGCGTAATGTTCACTACTCTTGGCGTGGTGTTCACTTCCCTTGGTGTGGTGTTCACTACCAATGACGTGGTGTTCAATACTCTTAGCGTAGTCTTCACTACCCTTCGTGTGGTGTTCACTACCCTTGGCGTGGTGTTCACTACCCTTGGCGTGGTATTCACTGTACGTGGCGTGGTGTTCACTGAACTTGGCGTGGTGTTCACTTCCCTTCAAATGGTTTTCACTACCCTTGGTGTGGTGCTCACTACCCTTTGCGTGGTGTTCACTACCCTTGGCGTAATGTTCACTACTCTTGGCGTGGTGTTCACTTCCCATTACATGGTTTACACTACCAATGGCGTGCTGTTTACTACCCTTTGCGTGGTGTTCACTACCCATGGCGTCATGCTCACTACCCTTGGCGTGGTGTTAACTACCCTTGGCTTGGTGTTCACTACCAATGGCTTGGTGTTCACTACCATTGGCATGGTGTTCACTACCCGTGGCATGCTGTTCACTACCTTTAGCGTGGTGTTCACTACCCTTGGCGTTGTCTTCACTACCCTTAGCGTTGTGTTCACTACCATTAGCAAGGTGTTCACTACACTTGGCATAGTGTTCACTACCATTCGGGTGGTGTTCACGACCCCTGGCGTGGTGTTCACTACCCTTGATGTGGTGTTCACTACCCTTGGCGTGGTGTTCACTACCCTTGGCGTGGTATTCACTGTACGTGGCGTGGTGTTCACTGAACTTGGCGTGGTGTTCACTTCCCTTCAAATGGTTTTCACTACCCTTGGTGTGGTGCTCACTACCCTTTGCGTGGTGTTCACTACCCTTGGCGTAATGTTCACTACTCTTGGCGTGGTGTTCACTTCCCTTGGTGTGGTGTTCACTACCAATGACGTGGTGTTCAATACTCTTAGCGTAGTCTTCACTACCCTTCGTGTGGTGTTCACTACCCTTGGCGTGGTGTTCACTACCCTTGGCGTGGTATTCACTGTACGTGGCGTGGTGTTCACTGAACTTGGCGTGGTGTTCACTTCCCTTCAAATGGTTTTCACTACCCTTGGTGTGGTGCTCACTACCCTTTGCGTGGTGTTCACTACCCTTGGCGTAATGTTCACTACTCTTGGCGTGGTGTTCACTTCCCTTGGTGTGGTGTTCACTACCAATGACGTGGTGTTCACTACTCTTAGCGTAGTCTTCACTACCCTTCGTGTGGTGTTCACTACCCTTGGCGTGGTGTTCACTACCCCTAACGTGCTGTTCACTACCTTTAGCGTGGTCATCACTATCCTTGGCGTTGTGTTAACTACCCTTGGCGTGGTGTTCACTACCCTTTGCATGGTGTTCACTACCCTTGACTTGGTGTTCACTACCCTTTAGCGTGGGGTTCATTGCCCTTGGCGTGGTGTTCACTACCCTTGGCATGGTGTTCATTTCCCTTTGCATGGTGTTCACTACCCTTGACGTGGTGTTTACTAACCTTGGCATTGTGTTCACTACCCTTGGCATGGTGTTCACTACCCTTCATTTGGTGTTTACTACCCTTGGCGGGGTGCTCACTATCCCTGACGAGGTGTTCACTACCCTTGGCATGGTGTTCACTGCCCTTAGCATAGTGTTCACTTCCCTTGGCAGGGTGTTCACTACCCTTAGCATAGTTTTCACTAACCTTGACGTGGTGTTCACTACCCTTAGCGTGGTGTTCCCTACCCTTTGTGTAGTGTTCATCACCCTTGGTGTGGTGTTCACTACCCTTGACGTATTGTTCACTATCCTTAGTGTGGTGTTCATTACCTTTATCGTGGTGTTCACTACCCTTCGCATGGTGTTCACTAACCTTGACGTGGTGTTCACTTCTCTTTATGTGGTGTTCAGTACACTTCACGTGTGTTCAGTACCTTTAGCGTGGTGTTCACTACCCATGGCGTGGTGTTCACTACCTTTGGCATGTTTGTTCACTACCCTCGGCGTAGTGTTCACATCCCTTGGCATGGTGTTCACTACCCTTAGCATTGTTTTCACTAACCTTGACGTGGTGTACACTACCCTTGGCGTGGTGTTCACTACCAATGGTATGGTGCTCACTACTCATAGCGTGGTGTTCACCTACCCTTAGCGTGGTGTTCACTATCCTTGGCGTTATGTTCACTACCCTTTACGTGGCATTCACTACCTTTGGCTTGGTGTTCAATACAATTGCTTAATATTCACTAACCCTTTGCGTGATGTTCACTACCCTTGGCGCGGTCTTCACTACCCTAGGCGTGGTGTTCACTACCCCTGGCGTGGTGTTCACTACGCTTGGCGGGGTGTTCACTACCTTTGGCTTGGTGTTCACTTCCATCGCATGGTGTTCACTACCCTTGGCATGGTGTTCACTACCCTTGGCGTGGTGTTCACTACCCCCGACGAGGTGTTCACTACAGTTTGGCATAGTCTTCACTACCTATGGCATAGTGTTCACTTCCCTTGGCATGGTGTTTCACTACCCTTAGCATGGTTTTTCACTAACCTTGACGTGGTGTTTCACTACCCTTGGCGTGGTGTTCACTACCCATGGCATTGTGTTCACTACCCATGGCGTCACGTTCACTACCCTTGGCGTGGTGTTTACTACCCTTGGCGTTATGTTCATTACCTGTGGCGTGGTGTTCACAACCTTTAGCTTGGTGTTCAATACATTGGCTTGATGTTCACTACCTTTGGAGTGATGTTTACTACCCTTGGCGGATCTTCACTACCTTTTGCGTGGTGTTCACTACCCCTGGCGTGGTGTTCACCACCCTTGGCCGTGGTGTTCACTACCTTTGGCTTGGTGTTCCACTACCATTCGCATGGTGTTCACTACCCTTGGCGTGGTGTTCACTACCCTTAGCGTGGTGTTCACTACCCTTAACGTGGTGTTCACTACCCTTGACGTCATGTTCATTACCCTTGGCGTGGTGTTCACTACCCATGGCATGGAATTCACTAACCTTGGCGTGGTGTTTACCACCCTTGGCGTGGAGTTCACTACCCTTGGCGTGGTGATCACTTCCCATTACATGGTGTACACTACCAATGGCGTGCTGTTTACTACCCTTTGCGTGGTGTTCACTGCCCTTGGCGTCATGCTCACTACCCTTGACGTGGTGTTCACTACCTTGACTTGGTGTTTCACTACCAAAAGCTTGGTGTTCACTACCATTGGCATGGTGTTCACTACCCGTGGCAAGGTGTATACTACCCTTTGCGTGGTGTTCACTACCCTTGGCGTGGACTTCACTACCCTTGGGCGTGGTCTTCACTACCCTTGGCGTAATGTTCACTACTCTTAGCGTAGTCTTCACTACCCTTCATGTGGTGTTCACTACCCTTGGCGTGGTGTTCACTACCCCTAACGTGCTGTTCACTACCCTTAGCGTGGTGATCACTAACCTAGGCGTTGTATTCACTACCCTTGGCGTGTTGTTTGCTACCCTTAGCATGGTGTTCATTACCCTTGGCGTGGTGTTCACTACCCTTGGCTGGGTGTTCACTACCCTTGGCATGGTGTTCACTACCGTTGACGTGGTGTTCACTACCCTTGGCGTGGGGTTCATTACCCTTGGTGTGGTGTTCCCTACCCTTGGCCATGGTGTTCACTTCCCTTTGCATGGTGTTCACTACCCTTGCTTGGAATTTACTAACCTTGGCGTGGTGTTCACTACCTTTAGCATGGTGTTCACTACCCTTCATTTCGTGTTCACTACCCTTAGCGTGGTGTTCACTACCACTGGCGAGGTGGTTCACTACCCTTGGCATGGTGTTCACTACCCTTGGCATAGTGTTCACATCCCTTGGCATGGTTGTTCACTACCCTTAGCTTTTGTTTTTCACTAACTTGACGTGGTGTACACTACCCTTGGCGTGGTGTTCACTACCCCTGGCGAGGTGTTCACTTACCCTTGGCATGGTGTTCACTACCCTTGGCATGGTGTTCACAACCCTTAGTATTGTTTTCACTAACCTTGACGTGGTGTACACTACCCTTGGCGTGGTGTTCACTACCAATGGTATGGTGCTCACTACTCATAGCGTGGTGTTCACTACCCTTAGCGTGGTGTTCACTATCCTTGGCGTTATGTTCACTACCCTTTACGTGGCATTCACTACCTTTGGCTTGGTGTTCAATACAATTGGCTTAATATTCACTACCCTTTGCGTGATGTTCACTACCCTTGGCGCGGTCTTCACTACCCTAGGCGTGTTCACTACCCCTGGCGTGGTGTTCACTACGCTTGGCGGGGTGTTCACTACCTTTGGCTTGGTGTTCACTTCCATCGCATGGTGTTCACTACCCTTGGCATGGTGTTCACTACCCTTGGCGTGGTGTTCACTACCCCCGACGAGGTGTTCACTACAGTTGGCATAGTCTTCACTACCTATGGCATAGTGTTCACTTCCCTTGGCATGGTGTTCACTACCCTTAGCATGGTTTTCACTAACCTTGACGTGGTGTTCACTACCCTTGGCGTGGTGTTCACTACCCATGCCATTGTGTTCACTACCCATGGCGTCACGTTCACTACCCTTGGCGTGGTGTTTACTACCCTTGGCGTTATGTTCATTACCTGTGGCGTGGTGTTCACAACCTTTAGCTTGGTGTTCAATACCATTGGCTTGATGTTCACTACCTTTGGAGTGATGTTTACTACCCTTGGCGTGGTCTTCACTACCTTTTGCGTGGTGTTCACTACCCCTGGCGTGGTGTTCACCACACCTTGGCGTGGTGTTCACTACCTTTGGCTTGGTGTTCACTACCCTTCGCATGGTGTTCACTACCCTTGGCGTGGTGTTCACTACCCTTAGCGTGGTGTTCACTACCCTTAACGTGGTGTTCACTACCCTTGACGTCATGTTCATTACCCTTGGCGTGGTGTTCACTACCCATGGCATGGAATTCACTAACCTTGGCGTGGTGTTTACAACCCTTGGCGTGGAGTTCACTACCCTTGGCGTGGTGATCACTTCCCATTACATGGTGTACACTACCAATGGCGTGCTGTTTACTACCCTTTGCGTGGTGTTCACTGCCCTTGGCGTCATGCTCACTACCCTTGACGTGGTGTTCACTACCCTTGACTTGGTGTTCACTACCAAAAGCTTGGTGTTCACTACCATTGGCATGGTGTTCACTACCCGTGGCAAGGTGTATACTACCCTTTGCGTGGTGTTCACTACCCTTGGCGTGGACTTCACTACCCTTGGCGTGGTCTTCACTACCCTTGGCGTAATGTTCACTACTCTTAGCGTAGTTTTCACTACCCTTCATGTGGTGTTCACTACCCTTAGCGTGGTGATCACTAACCTAGGCGTTGTATTCACTACCCTTGGCGTGTTGTTTGCTACCCTTAGCATGGTGTTCATTACCCTTGGCGTGGTGTTCACTACCCTTGGCGTGGTGTTCACTACCCTTGGCATGGTGTTCACTACCGTTGACGTGGTGTTCACTACCCTTGGCGTGGGGTTCATTACCCTTGGTGTGGTGTTCACTACCCTTGGCATGGTGTTCACTTCCCTTTGCATGGTGTTCACTACCCTTGGCTTGGAATTTACTAACCTTGGCGTGGTGTTCACTACCTTTGGCATGGTGTTCACTACCCTTCATTTCGTGTTCACTACCCCTTATGCGTGGTGTTCACTACCCCTGGCGAGGTGTTCACTACCCTTGGCATGCTGTTCACTACCCTTGGCATAGTGTTCACATCCCTTGGCATGGTGTTCACTACCCTTAGCTTTGTTTTCACTAACCTTGACGTGGTGTACACTACCCTTGGCGTGGTGTTCACTACCCCTGGCGAGGTGTTCACTACCCTTGGCATGGTGTTCACTACCCTTGGCATGGTGTTCACAACCCTTAGTATTGTTTTCACTAACGTTGACGTGGTGTACACTACCCTTGGCGTGGTGTTCACTACAAATGGTATGGTATTCACTACTCATAGCGTGGTGTTCACTACCCTTGGCGTGGTGTTCACTATCCTTGGCGTTATGTTCACTACACTTGGCGTGGTATTCACTACCTTTGGCTTGGTGTTCAATACCATTGGCTTGATGTTCACGACCTTTGGAGTAATGTTCACTACCCTTGGTGTATTCTTCACTACCCTAGACGTGGTGATCACTACTTCTGGCGTGGTATTCACCACCCTTGGCGTGGTGTTCACTACCTTTCGCTTGGTGTTCACTACCATCGCATGGTGTTCACTACCCTTGGCATGGTGTTCACTACCCTTGGAGTGGTGTTCACAACCCCCGGCGAGGTGTTTCACTACCCTTGGCATAGTGTTCACTACCTTTAGCATAGTGTTCACTTCACTTGGCATGGTGTTCACTACCCTTGGCGTGGTGTTCACTACCCATGGCATGGAATTCACTAACCTTGGTGTGGTGTTCACCACCCTTGGCGTGGTGTTAACTACCCTTGGCGTGGTGTTCACTTCCCATTACATGGTTTACACTACCAATGGCGTGCTGTTTACTACCCTTTGCGTGGTGTTCACTACCCTTGGCGTCATGCTCACTACCCTTGGCGTGGTGTTTAACTACCCTTGGCATGGTGTTCACTACCAATGGCTTGGTGTTCACTACCATTGGCATGGTGTTCACTACCCGTGACATGCTGTTCACTACCCTTAGCGTGGTGTTCACTACCTTGGCGTTGTCTTCACTACCCTTAGCGTTGTGTTCACTACCATTGGCAAGGTGTTCACTACACTTGGCATAGTGTTCACTACCATTCGGGTGGTGTTCACGACCCCTGGCGTGGTGTTCACTACCCTTGATGTGGTGTTCACTACCCTTGGCGTGGTGTTCACTACCCTTGGCGTGGTATTCACTGTACGTGGCGTGGTGTTCACTGAACTTGGCGTGGTGTTCACTTCCCTTCAAATGGTTTTCACTACCCTTGGTGTGGTGCTCACTACCCTTTGCGTGGTGTTCACTACCCTTGGCGTAATGTTCACTACTCTTGGCGTGGTGTTCACTTCCCTTGGTGTGGTGTCACTACCAACGACGTGGTGTTCACTACTCTTAGCGTAGTCTTCACTACCCTTCGTGTGGTGTTCACTACCCTTGGCGTGGTGTTCACTACCCTTGGCGTGTATTCACTGTTACGTGGCGTGGTGTTCACTGAACTTGGCGTGGTGTTCACTTCCCTTCAAATGGTTTTCACTACCCTTGGTGTGGTGCTCACTACCCTTTGCGTGGTGTTCACTACCCTTGGCGTAATGTTCACTACTCTTGGCGTGGTGTTCACTTCCCTTGGTGTGGTGTTCACTACCAATGACGTGGTGTTCACTACTCTTAGCGTAGTCTTCACTACCCTTCGTGTGGTGTTCACTACACTTGGCGTGGTGTTCACTACCCCTAACGTGCTGTTCACTACCTTTAGCGTGGTGATCACTATCCTTGGCGTTGTGTTAACTACCCTTGGCGTGGTGTTCACTACCCTTTGCATGGTGTTCACTACCCTTGACTTGGTGTTCACTACCCTTTAGCGTGGGGTTCATTGCCCTTGGCGTGGTGTTCACTACCCTTGGCATGGTGTTCATTTCCCTTTGCATGGTTGTTCACTACCCTTGACGTGGTGTTTACTAACCTTGGCATTGTGTTCACTACCCTTGGCATGGTGTTCACTACCCTTCATTTGGTGTTTACTACCCTTGGCGGGGTGCTCACTATCCCTGACGAGGTGTTCACTACCCTTGGCATGGTGTTCACTACCCTTAGCATAGTGTTCACTTCCCTTGGCAGGGTCTTCACTACCCTTAGCATAGTTTTCACTAACCTTGACGTGGTGTTCACTACCCTTAGCGTGGTGTTCCCTACCCTTTGTGTAGTGTTCATCACCCTTGGTGTGGTGTTCACTACCCTTGACGTATTGTTCACTATCCTTAGTGTGGTGTTCATTACCTTTGGCGTGGTGTTCACTACCCTTCGCATGGTGTTCACTAACCTTGACGTGGTGTTCACTTCTCTTTATGTGGTGTTCAGTACACTTCGCGTGGTGTTCAGTACCTTTAGCGTGGTGTTCACTACCCATGGCGTGGTGTTCACTACCTTTTGGCATGTTGTTCACTACCCTCGGCGTAGTGTTCACATCCCTTGGCATGGTGTTCACTACCCTTAGCATTGTTTTCACTAACCTTGACGTGGTTTACACTACCCTTGGCGTGGTGTTCACTACCAATGGTATGGTGCTCACTACTCATAGCGTGGTGTTCACTACCCTTAGCGTGGTGTTCACTATCCTTGGCGTTATGTTCACTACCCTTGGCGCGGTCTTCACTACCCTAGGCGTGGTGTTCACTACCCCTGGCGTGGTGTTCACTACCCTTGGCGGGGTGTTCACTACCTTTGGCTTGGTGTTCACTTCCATCGCATGGTGTTCACTACCCTTGGCATGGTGTTCACTACCCTTCGCGTGGTGTTCACTACCCCCGACGAGGTGTTCACTACAGTTGGCATAGTCTTCACTACCTATTGCATAGTGTTCACTTCCCTTGGCATGGTGTTCACTACCCTTAGCATGGTTTTCACTAACCTTGACGTGGTGTTCACTACCCTTGGCGTGGTGTTCACTACCCATGGCATTGTGTTCACTACCCATGGCGTCACGTTCACTACCCTTGGCGTGGTGTTTACTACCCTTGGCGTTATGTTCATTACCTTTGGCGTGGTGTTCACAACCTTTAGCTTGGTGTTCAATACCATTGGCTTGATGTTCACTACCTTTGGAGTGATGTTTACTACCCTTGGCGTGGTCTTCACTACCTTTTGCGTGGTGTTCACTACCCCTGGCGTGGTGTTCACCACCCTTGGCGTGGTGTTCACTACCTTTGGCTTGGTGTTCACTACCATTCGCATGGTGTTCACTACCCTTAGCGTGGTGTTCACTACCCTTGGCGTGGTGTTCACTACCCTTAACGTGGTGTTCACTACCCTTGACGTCATGTTCATTACCCTTGGCGTGGTGTCACTACCCATGGCATGGAATTTACTAACCTTGGCGTGGTGTTTACCACCCTTGGCGTGGAGTTCACTACCCTTGGCGTGGTGATCACTTCCCATCACATGGTGTACACTACCAATGGCGTGCTGTTTTACTACCCTTTGCGTGGTTGTTTCACTGCCCTTCGCGTCATGCTCACTACCCTTGGCGTGGTGTTCACTACCCTTGACTTGGTGTTCACTACCAATGGCTTGGTGTTCACTACCATTGGCATGGTGTTCACTACCCGTGGCAAGGTGTTCATACCCTTTTGCGTGGTGTTCACTACCCTTGGCGTGGTCTCACTACCCTTGGCGTGGTCTTCACTACCCTTGGCGTTAATGTTCACTACTCTTAGCGTAGTCTTCACTACCCTTCGTGTGGTGTTCACTACCCTTGGCGTGGTGTTCACTACCCCTAACGTGCTGTTCACTACCCTTAGCGTGGTGATCACTAACCTAGGCGTTGTATTCACTACCCTTGGCGTGTTGTTTGCTACCTTACCATGGTGTTCATTACCCTTGGCGTGGTGTTCACTACCCTTGGCGTGGTGTTCACTACCCTTGGCATGGTGTTCACTACCGTTGACGTGGTGTTCACTACCCTTGGCGTGGGCTTCATTACCCTTGGTGTGGTGTTCACTACCCTTGGCATGGTGTTCACTTCCCTTTGCATGGTGTTCACTACCCTTGGCTTGGAATTTACTAACCTTGGCGTGGTGTTCACTACCCTTGGCATGGTGTTCACTACCCTTCTTTTCGTGTTCACTACCCTTAGCGTGGTGTTCACTACCCCTGGCGAGGTGTTCACTACCCTTGGCATGGTGTTCACTACCCTTGGCATAGTGTTCACATCCCATGGCATGGTGTTCACTACCCTTAGCTTTGTTTTCACTAACCTGACGTGGTGTACACTACCCTTGGCGTGGTGTTCACTACCAATGGTATGGTGTTCACTACTCATAGCGTGGTGTTCACTACCCTTGGCGTGGTGTTCACTATCCATGGCGTTATGTTCACTACCCTTGGCGTGGTATTCACTACCTTTGGCTTGGTGTTCATTACCATTGACTTGATATTCACTACCCTTGGCGTGATGTTCACTACCCTGGCGTGGTCTTCACTACCCTTGGCGTGGTGTTCACTACCCTTGGCGTGGTGTTCACTACCCCTGGCGTGGTGTTAACTATCCTTAACGTGGAGTTCACTACCCTTGACGTCATGTTCACTAACCTTGGCGTGGTGTTCACTTAGCATGGCATTGTGTTCACTACCAATGGCCTGATGTTCACTACCCTTGGCGTGGTGTTCACTACCCTTACCGTCATGTTGACTACAATTGGCGTGGTGTTCACTACCCTTGGCTTGTTGGTCACTACCCTTGGCTTGGTGTTCACTACCATTGGCATGGTGTTCACTACCCTTGGCATGGTGTTCACTACCCTTTGCGTGGTGCTTACTACCCTTGGCGTGGTGTTCACTACCCTTGGCATGGTGTTCACTACCGTTGACGTGGTGTTCACTACCCTTGGCGTGGGGTTCATTACCCTTGGTGTGATGTTCACTACCCTTGGCATGGTGTTCACTTCCCTTTGCATGGTGTTCACTACCCTTGGCTTGGAATTTACTAACCTTGGCGTGGTGTTCACTACCCTTGGCATGGTGTTCACTACCCTTAGCGTGGTGTTAACTACCCTTGGCTTGGTGTTCACTACCAATGGCTTGGTGTTCACTACCATTGGCATGGTGTTCACTACCCGTGGCATGCTGTTCACTACCCTTAGCGTGGTGTTCACTACCCTTGGCGTTGTCTTCACTACCCTTAGCGTTGTGTTCACTACCATTGGCAAGGTGTTCACTACACTTGGCATAGTGTTCACTACCATTCGAGTGGTGTTCACGACCCCTGGCGTGGTGTTCACTACCCTTGATGTGGTGTTCACTACCCTTGGCGTGGTGTTCACTACCCTTGGCGTGGTATTCACTGTACGTGGCGTGGTGTTCACTGAACTTGGCGTGGTGTTCACTTCCCTTCAAATGGTTTTCACTACCCTTGGTTATGCTCACTACCCTTTGCGTGGTGTTCACTACCCTTGGCGTAATGTTCACTACTCTTGGCGAGGTGTTCACTTCCCTTGGTGTGGTGTTCACTACCAATGACGTGGTGTTCACTACTCTTAGCGTAGTCTTCACTACCCTTCGTGTGGTGTTCACTACCCTTGGCGTGGTGTTCACTACCCCTAACGTGCTGTTCACTACCTTTAGCGTGTTGATCACTTTCCTTGGCGTTGTGTTAACTACCCTTGGCGTGGTGTTCACTACCCTTTGCATGGTGTTCACTACCCTTGACTTGGTGTTCACTACCCTTTAGCGTGGGGTTCATTACCCTTGGCGTGGTGTTCACTACCCTTGGCATGGTGTTCATTTCCCTTTGCATGGTGTTCACTACCCTTGACGTGGTGTTTACTAACCTTGGCATTGTGTTCACTACCCTTGGTATGGTGTTCACTACCCTTCATTTGGTGTTTACTACCCTTGGCGGGGTGCTCACTATCCCTGACGAGGTGTTCACTACCCTTGGCATGGTGTTCACTACCCTTAGCATAGTGTTCACTTCCCTTGGCATGGTGTTCACTACCCTTAGCATAGTTTTCACTAACCTCGACGTGGTGTTCACTACCCTTAGCGTGGTGTTCCCTACCCTTTGTGTAGTGTTCATCACCCTTGGTGTGGTGTTCACTACCCTTGACGTATTGTTCACTATCCTTAGTGTGGTGTTCATTACCTTTGGGCGTGGTGTTCACTACCCTTCGCATGGTGTTCACTAACCTTGACGTGGTGTTCACTTCGCTTTATGTGGTGTTCAGTACCCTTCGCGTGGTGTTCAGTACCTTTAGCGTGGTGTTCACTACCCATGGCGTGGTGTTCACTACCTTTGGCATGTTGTTCACTACCCTCGGCGTAGTGTTCACATCCCTTGGCATGGTGTTCACTACCCCTTAGCATTGTTTTCACTAACCTTGACGTGGTGTACACTACCCTTGGCGTGGTGTTCACTACCAATGGTATGGTGCTCACTACTCATAGCGTGGTGTTCACTACCCTTAGCGTGGTGTTCACTATCCTTGGCGTTATGTTCACTACCCTTGGCGTGGTATTCACTACCTTTGGCTTGGTGTTCAATACAATTGGCTTGATATTCACTACCCTTTGCGTGATGTTCACTACCCTTGGCGTGGTCTTCACTACCCTAGGCGTGGTGTTCACTACCCCTGGCGTGGTGTTCACTACCCTTGGCGGGGTGTTCACTACCTTTGGCTTGGTGTTCACTTCCATCGCATAGTGTTCACTATCCTTGGCATGGTGTTCACTACCCTTGGCGTGGTGTTCACTACCCCCGACGAGGTGTTCACTACAGTTGGCATAGTCTTCACTACCTACGGCATAGTGTTCACTTCCCTTGGCATGGTGTTCACTACCCTTAGCATGGTTTTCACTAACCTTGACGTGGTGTTCACTACCCTTGGCGTGGTGTTCACTACCCATGGCATTGTGTTCACTACCCATGGCGTCACGTTCACGACCCTTGGCGTGGTGTTTACTACCCTTGGCGTTATGTTCATTACCTTTGGCGTGGTGTTCACAACCTTTAGCTTGGTGTTCAATACCATTGGCTTGATGTTCACTACCTTTGGAGTGATGTTTACTACCCTTGGCGTGGTCTTCACTACCTTTTGCGTGGTGTTCACTACCCCTGGCGTGGTGTTCACCACCCTTGGCGTGGTGTTCACTACCTTTGGCTTGGTGTTCACTGCCATTCGCATGGTGTTCACTACCCTTGGCGTTGTGTTCACTACCCTTGGCGTGGTGTTCACTACCCTTAACGTGGTGTTCACTACCCTTGACGTCATGTTCATTACCCTTGGCGTGGTGTTCACTACCCATGGCATGGAATTCACTAACCTTGGCGTGGTGTTTACCACCCTTGGCGTGGAGTTCACTACCCTTGGTGTGGTGATCACTTCCCATTACATGGTGTACACTACCAATGGCGTGCTGTTTACTACCCTTTGCGTGGTGTTCACTACGCTTGGCGTCATGCTCACTACCCTTGGCGTGGTGTTCACTACCCTTGACTTGGTGTTCACTACCAATGGCTTGGTGTTCACTACCATTGGCATGGTGTTCACTACCCGTGGCAAGGTGTTCACTACCCTTTGCGTGGTGTTCACTACCCTTGGCGTGGTCTTCACTACCCTTGGCGTGGTCTTCACTACCCTTGGCGTAATGTTCACTACTCTTAGCGTAGTCTTCACTACCCTTCGTGTGGTGTTCACTACCCCTAACGTGTTGTTCACTACCCTTAGCGTGGTGATCACTAACCTAGGCGTTGTGTTTCACTACCCTTGGCGTGTTGTTTGCTGCCCTTAGCATGGTGTTCATTAAACTTGGCGTGGTGTTCACTACCCTTGGCGTGGTGTTCACTACCCTTGGCATGGTGTTCACTACCGTTGACGTGGTGTTCACTACCCTGGGCGTGGGGTTCATTACCCTTGGTGTGGTGTTCACTACCCTTGGCATGGTGTTCACTTCCCTTTGCATGGTGTTCACTACCCTTGGCTTGGAATTTACTAACCTTGGGGTGGTGTTCACTACCCTTGGCATGGTGTTCACTACCCTTCATTTCGTGTTAACTACCCTTAGCGTGGTGTTCACTACCCCTGGCGAGGTGTTCACTACCCTTGGAATGGTGTTCACTACCCTTAGCATAGTGTTCACATCCCTTGGCATGGTGTTCACTACCCTTAGCTTTGTTTTCACTAACCTTGACGTGGTGTACACTACCCTTGGCGTGGTGTTCACTACCAATGGTATGGTGTTCACTACTCATAGCGTGGTGTTCACTACCCTTGGCGTGGTGTTCACTATCCATGGCGTTATGTTCACTACCCTTGGCGTGGTATTCACTACCTTTGGCTTGGTGTTCAATACCATTGACTTGATATTCACTACCCTTGGCGTGATGTTCACTACCCCTGGCGTGGTCTTCACTACCCTTGGCGTGGTGTTCACTACCCTTGGCGTGGTGTTCACTACCCCTGGCGTGGTGTTAACTATCCTTAATGTGGAGTTCACTACCCTTGACATCATGTTCACTACCCTTGGCGTGGTGTTCACTTAGCATGGCATTGTGTTCACTACCAATGGCCTGATGTTTCACTACCCTTGGCGTGGGTGTTCACTACCCTTACCGTCATGTTGACTACAATTGGCGTGGTGTTCACTACCCTTGGCTTGGTGGTCACTACCCTTGGCTTGGTGTTCACTACCATTGGCATGGTGTTCACTACCCTTGGCATGGTGTTCACTACCCTTTGCGTGGTGCTTACTACCCTTGGCGTGGTGTTCACTACCCTTGGCGTGGTCTTCACTACCCTAGGTGTGGTGTTCACTTACATTGGCAAGATGTTCACTACCCTTGGCATGGTGTTCACAACCCTTGGGGTGGTGTTCACGACCCCTGGCGTGGTGTTCACTACTTTTGACGTGATGTTTACTACCCTGGGCGTGGTGTTCACTACCCTTTGCGTGGTGTTCACTACCTTTGGCGTGGTATTCACTGAACGTGGCGTGGTGTTCACTGAACTAGGTGTGGTGTTCACTAACCTTGACATAGTTCTCACTACCCTTGGTGTGGCGCCTCACTGCCCTTTGCGAGGTGTTCACTGCCCTTTACGTAATGTTCACTACTCTTGGCATGGTGTTCACTTCCCTTTGTGTGGTGTTCACTAATCTTAGCGTTGTGTTCACTACCCTTCGTGTGTTGTTCACTACCCTTGGCGTGGTGTTCACTACCCCTAACGTTGTGTTCACTACCCTTAGTGTGGTGTTCACTACTCTGGCGTAGTGTTAACTACCCTTAGCGTGATGATCACTACCCTTGGCGTTGTGTTCACTACCGTTGGCGTGGTGTTCACTACCAATAGTAAGGTGTTCACTACCCTTGGCATAATGTTCACATCCCTTGGCTTGGTGTTCACTACCCTTAGCACGGTTTTCACTAACCTTGACGTGGTGTTCACTACCCTTGGCGTGTTGTTCACTACCAATAGTATGGTGTTCACTACCCAAGGCGTGGTGTTCACTATAATTGGCGTGGTGTTGACTATCCTTGGCGTTATGTTCACTACCCTTGACGTGGTGTTCAGTACCGTTGGCTTGGTGTTCAATACAATTGGCTTGATATTCAGTACACTTGTCGTGATGTTCACTACCCTTGGCGTGGTCTTCACTACCCTTCGCGTGGTGTTCACTACCCCTTGCGTGGTGTTCACCACACTTGGCGTGGTGTTCACTACCTTTGGCTTGGTGTTCACCACCATTCGCATGGTGTTCACTACCCTAGGCATGGTCTTCACTACCCTTGGCGTGGTGTTCACTACCCCTTGCGTGGTGTTCACCACACTTGGCGTGGTGTTCACTACCTTTGGCTTGGTGTTCACCACCATTCGCATGGTGTTCACTACCCTAGGCATGGTCCTTCACTACCCTTGGCGTGGTGTTCACTACCCCTGACGTGGTGTTCACTACCCTTAACGTGGTGTTCACTACACTTGACGTCATGTTCACTACCCTTGGCGTGGTGTTCACTTCCCATGGCATGGTGTTCATTACCAATAGCCTGGTGTTCACTACCCTTGGCGTGGTGTTCACTACCCTAGGCGTCATGTTGACTACCCTTAGCGTGGTGTTCACTACCCTTGGCTTGGTGTTCACTACTTTTGGTTTGGTGTTCACTACCATTAGCATGGTTATTCACTACCAATAGCATGGTGTTCAATACCCTTAGCGTGGTGTTCACTACCCTTGGCGCGGTGTTCACTACCCTTGGCGTGGTCTTCACTACCCATGGCGTGGTGTTCACTAACATTGACAAGGTGTTCACTACCCTTGGCATGGTGTTCACTACCCTTGGGGTGGTGTTCACGACCCCAGCCGTGGTGTTCGCTACTCTTAACGTGGTGTTTACTACCCTGGGCGTGGTGTTCACTACCCTTGGCGTGGTGTTCACTACCCTTGGCGTGGTGTTCACTGAACGTGGCGTGGTGTTCACTGAACTTGGCATGGTGTTCACTACCCTTAACATGGTTTTCACTACACTTGGTGTGGCGCTCACTACCCTTGCCGTAATGTTCACTACACTTTACGTAATGTTCACTACTCCTGGCGTGGTGTTCACTTCCCTTTGTGTCGTGTTCACTACTCCTAGCGTGGTGTTCACTACCCTTGGCGTGGTGTTCACTACCTTTAACGTGGGGTGTCTCTACCCTTAGTGTGGTGTTCACTACCCTTGGCGTGGTGTTCACTACCCTTAGCGTGGTGATCACTACTCTTAGCGTTGTGTTCACGACCCTTGGCGTGGTGTTTACTACCCTTGACGTGGTGTTCACTACCCATGGCGTTGGGTTCACTACCCTTGGCGTGGTGTTCACTGCCCTTGGCGTAGTGTTCCCTACCCTTAGCATGGTGTTCACTACCCATTGCGTAGTGTTCACTACCCTTGGCGTGGTGTTCACTACCCTTGGCGTGCAGATCATTACCCTTGGTGTGGTGTTCACTTCCCTTGGAATGATGTTTACTTCCCTTTGCATAGTGTTCACTACCCTTGGCTTGGTATTTACTAACCATGGCATGGTGTTCATTACCCTTGGCATGGTGTTCACTACCCTTAATTTGGTGTTCACTACCCTTGGCGTGAGTAGTGGGATTGACGACTACGACCGGCATTATTCATTTTTTCCAATGCCGGTCGTAGGCGTCAGGGGTTTTTGATAGCTACGACCGGCTTTTTTCATTTTTTCCTATGCCGGTCGTAGGCGTAGGGGTTTTTCCTGTTTTTTTCCTATGTCGGTCGTAGCTTCAGGGGTTTTTCCTGTTTTTTTCCTATGTCGGTCGTAGCTTCAATGACGTCACCAGCTAGCCGCTCAGCATTCCTGCACCGGCATGTTCAAGGGGATTAAAAAGCCGGTCGTAGCATCTGGGGTTTTTCCTGTTTTTTTCCTATGTCGGTCGTAGCTTCAGGGGTTTTTCTGAATTTTTTTGTTCCTATGCCGGTCGTAGCAACATAGTTTTTTGTTCCTAGGGATTAAAAAGCCGGTCCCTGGCATCCCCAAATTTCGTTGGCTCAGTGACCCTGCACAGACATTGCTAATGGTCAATGACGTCACCAGCTAGCCGCTCAGCATTCCTGCACCGGCATGTTCAAGGGGATTAAAAAGCCGGTCGTAGCATCTGGGGTTTTTCCTGTTTTTTCCCTATGTCGGTCGTAGCATCATGGGTTTTTGTGAATTTTTTGTTCCTATGCCGGTCGTAGCATCATAGTTTTTTGTTCCTAGGGATTAAAAAGCTGGTCCCTGGCATCCCCAAATTTCGTTTGCTTAGTGACCCTGCACAGACATTGCTAATGGTCAATGACGTCACCAGGTAGCCGCTCAGCATTCCTGCACCGGCATGTTCGAGGAGATTAAAAAGCCGGTCGTTGCATCATGGGTTTTGCGATACAACAGTATCCTTGAAACCTAATATAAAATACCATCATCCCTAGTCTATTTTTAATTTCATAATTACTTCCAACCATCACCCATTACATTTATCAAAGGGGATTATGCATGTGAGGGAAGAACATAACTTCAGCACTGCAAGAAGTTATGTGTGTATTTTCAAGTTCGTCTTCTGCTGCCTGTATTTACCCAGGTCTTTTTCTTAAATATAAAACTCATCCAATTCATTCCTATTCTGTTTCATGTTGATACGTATAATAGGTTATAAATATTCCCCTTTAGTATGACCATTCAGTCACACCTCTATCATGTCACCCCTATTTCTTCTTCGTCGTCGTTCTAGAGAATGTAATTTCAGCTTTGACAATCTTTCTTGAAGGATCGTTTATTATGCATAGGGAAAAAAAAATTAAACTGCTATCAGTCGTATATATGAAAAAACAGAGCCCTGGGCATTGGTGATTTCAATGCGAGTTTGGTAGTGACCCTATCCTTATGCACATCTCACATTCGCCCAAAAACATACCTCCCACACCATACTGTAGCATTTAACAAATAAAAATAAAAAAAAACTCATTCAGTAAAAGCAAGCCTCTCATATTTTGAAATAAGGCCTTCTGCAGTTACCGCCTTTTGTGACGTCATCATCCCTAATGTGGCACGAGGCGTCAACGGGCTAAATGCGGATCCCAGGAGGTTCACACATAAGTGTGAACTCTTAATCTAGCTTAATACCTCACCTATACGCTGTGCTTCATCAGAGTTGATATTCAGCTACAATAGCTCGTATTTTCGCTCATTGCTTATATTTTCTGTTATTCATAAACCCGATCAAAACCTTCCTAACCTAACCTAACCTAACATATTATATATAACAAACAAATACATTCTACAGACCAGTTATTGTTGTTGTTTAGTGACATCGTGAAAGCGACCTCAGGTATAGGGATAATGTATTGCTAGCCATTAGCATATAGGTGTGAAGGTATTACTTCACCTTACTGGTCAACTATGTATGACGTCACCAGACAACCAATGCGGCCTTTGGCGTCCTACTTGCATGTGTATTTGATGTTATTATTCAAAAATGACTAGACTAACCATCCCCACCTAACCTAATCAGAGGTTTAAGAACATACATTTTAGTCATCCACAACTGTAATCATTATTCAGTGATAAGTTCAAAACTCAAATAGTCACCCAAATGTCGTACTGCAATTTATGAAGAATTGTATGTTTTACCACAGAGTAGGTAAGTTATCCTAATATCCATCCTCATCCGGGGCTGGAAAATAAAAAAATTTCATACATTTTTATTATTTATCCATAGAAAAACATAGTTTGCATTCTAGTGATATGACAAAATATGCATTTTACGTTAGAAAGAGTAATAAACCAGATGCTGATTGCAACAATTGCCCAAGTGTAGCTGCTGCTGTTTCATTGCAGGGGGAGAGCAACATTTCAGTTCCTCACGCATTTTCTTAAACTTTCTTTTTTTCTCTTGTGCGCACCAAGACAAAGACCTTTTTCTGTTTTCTCAATACATATACTAAATGTGCTAATGCAGGATAGTATGCATTTATCCACTCTTCTTCTTGTTCTTTACTCCATCCTATACCACAATCGATGCCTGCCCCATATGGCATTATTACCCGTTTAATCTCATTATTACGTTTCGTCAAGCTTATAAGTCTATGAATGGCTAATTTAAATGCCCATCTTCTGCCGATGATAGTATCCTTCTGCAATCCCGACACTAAATCTTCATCTTTACTGTGATTCATGAGCATCTGCTTTGTATTGTTATTATTATTATTATTATCATTACTCGCATCGTCAATAGGTAAACCTGCAGCATATTGACAAATAACTGCTATAAGATGAGGTTGTACTTCTGGATCAGGGGATAAAGCAACTATTATATTCCCTGGTTTATTACGATCTTTAAGAACCGCACAATGTGTTTTCAGGACATATTTCCTTCTGCAAACTGCAAAAAGTGTATTTTTTCTCGAGCAGATGGGAAAATCCCCCAGAAAACTGGTGTATTGCTGTCAAGTCATAGATAAGGCAGTCTCCCGGCTTAAAATTATAATCGTTAATAAAGTCAGCTTCTATTAGGGCAGCCTTGAGCTGGCGATATTTAGCAATAGTGTACCCGGACAGCATCTTGACCCGACTGTCTAAAATCATTTACTCTCCCAACTATTGTACTCTTTTTAAGCCCCTCCCACATTCAACAGGATGGGAAATACAATAGGTTTAGATAAAATCCTATGTATCTCTCTTGTAAGTATCACCCACATTCATCAGACAAAAAAATACAATTGGTAAAGATGAAATACAGTTATACATGTTTAGTGTTTATTATTACACACACACACACACACACACACACACACACATAAAAATATGCATATATTCGAATATACAGAGTCTTTAAAATAAACTAGAGGGTAATAACATTGGCTAAAATAATCGCCTAGATACCTTATTTTCTTTTTCTAAATTTTGGGGATAGTTGTCAGCTAATATCCTTTTAAAATTCGGATCGTCCTCCCATCGCTGTGCATATTGGGAAGGAGAATTGCTACTACTACTGCTGCTGCTGACACAAGTTCGTATAAACGATATATCCCTCAAATCCCTATTCTTAGAATTCGCTTGTTCTACATCATGACTCACTTCACCAAGGTTCATAAAAATATCATCATCGCTGTCTGATATTGTTTCCACTACTATACACTTAGATGTGGAAGGGCCCTGTAACTTCGAAGTGACCTTGGAGGGAGAAGCATTAGTTTTCATAGGACGTGCTCCATTACTTTTCACATAGGGGGTTGACCTTCTTAATTTTCTCCTTTCGACCCTGCTCCTCCTACTAGGGGTTATCGTAGGCGTATCCCACACGCGCCAAGGACCCCCAACTGTACTAGCAGCCGCAGCAGCCCCAGATAACTCTGCATTTTCAAGCAGGTACATGTCAGGAGTTTTCTTTATGGACGACGCTAAGATACTTGGGGATAAGGGCGTTGAATCCAACTCTTCAGTCACTGGAGTGGATGTTTGACGTTCGCACAAGGCCGGCTCATCAGAAAACAGGGGGTTCAGAGTCAGGTCTGGTACAGTCTCATCCTTTGATTGCTGTTGTCGTCGTCGTTGATGTTGTTGTTGTTGGACAGGGCTACATGCTCTCGCAGCCAGTGACGAAGTCAGGTTTAAGGAGGAATATGTCCTCTCAAACAGTAAAGACTCCGAGGGCGTGTTTGGGGGATTTAAGTCCGTCTGTGTAGATTTCGTAGCATAGATTGGGTGAGAGGCAACCTCCTTAGCAGTAATAGTACTAGTAGTAGTAGCAACAGCTGCATCAACAGATGGCAAGTTTGAAGTTGAAGGCGAGCTTAAGTTCTGGGCAGCAGCTGGAGTAGTAGCAGAAAGAGGGATTTTAGAAGACCCCGAAAGGAAAGCCGTTATAGTTTCTGGGGTCAGGTTCGTTGCTGATATAATGGCCGGACCCATGATGACATATATATTCCCAGCAGATGTGAACTGGGCACCTCCCTTAATAATTTCTGAAAATATGAGAAGAAAAGGAGACATAAGTTTCTATAGCAATAACCTCATATGTATATATATATATATATCAAAGCCCTTCAACCCTTCCTGTAAGACTCGGCGGCCTTGGTGTCCGCACAGCCTCCCAAATTGCTCTACCAGCCTTCCTTTCCTCCTCTCATGCATCACACGACCTCGTCAGAGATATTTTACCTGCAACCCTGAGGAATTCAGCAGGAATACACGATCCTGCTTTCACTGAATGTTCAAATCAGTGGGATGTTCTTGCAGCCCCAGCAACCATTATAGAGCCAACAAAACAACACAAACAGTCCGGCTGGGACCACCCTCTAGTGGAAAAAGTAGCTGATGCCATGCTCAGCGTCGCAACATCATACAAGGAGAAAGCCCGCCTCAGAGCAGTGCGTGCCCCCCATGCAGGAGACTTCCTCCTTGCAGTACCCATGTCAGCAATGGGCACGCGCCTAGATCCAGAATCCCTTCGTGTAGCAGTAGCCCTCCGCCTTGGTGCCCCAATTCACACTGAATACAAGTGTATTTGCAACAGGGTGGAAGCAGACCAATACGGACTGCATGGGTTGCATTGCGGAAGCACAAAGGGCTGGCATGCAAGACACAACGAGGTCAATGACATCATCAAGAGAAGCCTCGTCTCAGCTGGGTGCCCAGCGGAGAGAGAACCTCGCATCCTAGGGGTCCAAAACCCGGATTTCCCCGCACTTCGCCCTGATGGCATCACCATATACCCATGGAAGGAGGGTAGACAGTTGGTGTGGGACTACACATGTGTATCCACCCTGGCTGACACCTATGTACACTTCGGAGCTGATCAAGCAGGTGGGGCGGCCAACCACAGGGAAACAGCAAAATCACTCAAGTACAGGCGATTGGAAGGTCAATACCTCTTTGTTCCCATAGCGTCTGAGACGCATGGCCCCTGGGGCAAGAGTGCCTTGGGATTTCTCAAGGAATTGGGTTCCAGGCTCATTGACGTCACCAGAGACCCAAGGGCTTCCAGTTTTTTATTTCAGCGTCTCAGTGTGGCGATCCAGAGGGGAAATGCTTGCTGCGTCCTCGGTTCCTGTCCAGAAGCAGAGGAGCTTCAAGAGATCCATAACCTTTAGGCATTTGTCTTGTATGTTTTGTAACCTTTAAATACACAATAAAGGAAAAAAAAAAAAAGGGAAGGGGGTGGTAGGAGAAAAGCACACAGAAACTGTATTGGAGGGGACCTACATTCCCTCCAATGCGTTATGTGTGGTTTCCTCCGAGGCTATGGGTCCCCCTTCTTCCAGCCAGAGGTGGTACTCCCTTCCCTATTTTTAAAAAAAAAAAAGAAAAAAAAAAAAAAAAAAAAAAAATATATATATATATATATATATATATATATATATATATATATATATATATATATATATATATATATATATATGTATATATATATATATATATATATATATATATATATATATATATATATATATATATATATATATGTATAATGTTTAAGTAATCAAAACTAAAAAAAAATATCAATATATATGTATATATTACATTAGTCACTATGCTCACCATTGAAATTCTCCATTTCTTCAGCCGCAAGCAGTAGAATGCCGAGATGAGTAGCGAGTGTAGTCGAATGTTTATATTTTGCCTCCTCACGCGAGGGTATTTATACCCAACCAAGTATTAACCCCGCCCAATACATGACGTCACACCTAATAAGCCGCGTGACGTCACCATGGAAGTTTTGTTTATGCCGATAGGTTGAAAAGTCGCATTTCAGTAGGATTAAGGGATAAATAAAAATATAAATGTTCATGCACATATGTTTTTAATATTCAATAGATATTAACAATTTCAAGAAATAATTGGTCTGATTACATATAGAATATTTTGTCTGCAAATGGGACAGTTTTGCAGAGATAATAGGCACGAAGTACATGCTACCATATGATTACAAGGTAGCAACACAACATCAATCTTATTTACCATGCAAATTTTACATATCATATCTTCTACATGAGAAAAAGCCGTTGCTGCGGCCCCCATTTCAGCTGTAACATCCGTTCTAGGCATTATCTGATGCTCCAGATATGCAGGTATACTAATATTTTCAAGTATTCCCATATCTTCAACAGTATTTGCGGGATTGGCTGTAGTTGCCCCATCCTTCAAATTTTCCCTTGTTTTTTCTTCAATATGTCGTATAGCCAGTTCTAGACAGGTGGATTCGGAAATGAGTGGCAACAAATCCTTGGTGACATTGAGATGTTCTCGAAGAATAGCTCTTGCACAGCCCGAGGGTATACCCTGGAAACGTATCAGTTTTTGGAATGTAGGTATACCCTCTAACAATCTACTTATTAAACTTTCATCAATGGTCTTCTTAGGATGCTGTGGAGGTTCCTTTACGTCCTCAATAAAATCACGTCCTTTCTTTATGTTGACAAAGGTGCAATCAGGATAACTCCGGGCGTGCAATATCCAGGTTATGTCTGTCTCCTCGAAATTATTAATCCCATTTCCACAGAAGAAGCAAAGGACATGATCGCTGATGCCTGAAAAAAAAATATGAAATACAGCATAAAGTAGGGTGTTCACAAAAACTAAAGTATATTCCCCTGTATATCTACAATTCTAAAATCCCATTTTTAGCTGAATAAATTGCAGAGCTTATTATTATTTAAAATATTTCACATACCGAGGGAAAAGAAACCTGCTTCCGCTAGTTGACTGGATGTTTGTTTCACACACCCAGGCCAGGTTAGGTCAAAGGTTTCCAATCTGCTCTTGTATGAAGAAAAACGAGGATAGGTAGGGGCTCTATATTTAATCACACCCATCAACTGTAAATTACACTCATCCTTCGACAGAGCTGCTAAACAAAAAATAAAAGCATATATTATTATTGACGGGATATCCAACAGTCTAATATGATAGATGAGAAAATATTACACATGTAAACCTTTTTTTTTTTTTGCTAGTAATATTACATGTATTAAAAAAGCAATTACCTTTAGCTTCGCGTAAATTGGGCGAGAAAAAGAATATTCCATATTGAAACGCAATTTCGCTAATTTCTAAGGGAACGTTTTCCCACTTGGTACCAATAATGAAATGACAGAATGGCGACGCACTCTGGTGTCTGCTGCGAGGAGTGTCCCCCTCAACCCATGCTCCTATCACATAATTACAAAAGGCACAACAACAGTAATCACTCGCTCTCAGATAATAGAACCCATCCCGCACTAGAGCCAAGGGAGTCAGCCACGTGACAGTCCAGTTAATAAAAGTATCTAATCGAATTCGCTCGCATTTTAGGCTATCCTTGCTGTAGAACTTCTTAGCACGTGCTTGTTCCATTGTGTATATTCTACCTCCCAGGCTGTATTAAGGATATATTTATATACCCCTTCTCTCTCTCTCGGGTGCTGAATATCGCCATATATGCATCATTTAAATGTATTTGACCAGACCGTCCCTAACCTGACCTAAGGTGTTAATTCTTTTTTAATATATAGACTAAAACGGCTCTAGATGCACATGTAAATAGCAACTCGGCTAGCTTAAGAATTTTTGGCATTTAACAAACTTATTATTTTATGTAGACACCAATTGCACTAGACTTTTCTTGCATATCTCCCTTGCATTTCAACAAAACCCATATAGCATACAGTAGCGCATAGAGGAGGATAAGTCATGTTAGGACGTGATCTTATGCGGTGTGAGTGACCTGCGAGTGGGCGGGGCGGGCAAAGGTAATTAAGGGGTAGTGGGGTCAGACTGGAGGGATTATATTGGGGTGCTACATCGTAAGAGACCTGAACAGAGTTGCCGGTAATATGTAATAACAAATATGTTTTTATATTTATTGTAGGTTCCTCTTATGAAATAAGTAGCATATTTGCAAAGGTAAAACCCCTAAGCACTACAGAGCGTGAATTTTAAAGTAATAATACTGGCTGGTTTTTGAGAAAAAAAATAGGTAATACTTTCTTTGAGATAACTGTATTCGCACTTAGGGATAGATATAAGCTCATACGACACAGGATTTGGGGATTATTAGCCAGCCTGCCAGTGTTACTTGTCCATCCGTTCGCCGCAGCTGCTGAAAACATGAATTCACAAGTTGTAACTCGTGAGGGATATTTGACTGACGATGTGTATTGCAATAAGGAATCCTGTCTTGTGTATGGGGTGAACTGCATATCCTGCGACTCCTACGGTATATCTAAGGACTTAGCAGAAAAATATACATACGCCAGTGTGTAGGAATCTCGTGAACGTTTATATGATCTTAAGAGATGCGTACCTAAAGATAGACCTAAACCAGGAACAATTAACATCTCTAATTCTCGTGGACAAAATCTACCTTATATTATAGCTGCCGCCACCCAATATGGAATAGGAGAACATTTAGAGAAGAATGAAATTGCTCAGGATATTTGCAAAAAATCTAAAGATAGAGCAATGGTAGCCGGTTTAAGAAAAGATACTTCAGATAATCGTTTGTCGTACTTTAAAGAGGCGATGAGTGCCGTGATAGATTTCATCCAGAAAAACCCTGAAATTTCGCGAGTAGTACTGCCCCGAGGTATTGGGCGCACATGTGCTCGGAGAGATGAAGTATGGGAAATATCCTATCTTCCAGTCATTGAAGAAATGCATAGGAAATTAAAACCCTTTAGTATTGATGTTATATTATTGAGTAATGAAGACAATAAGAAAAAACTACTGCTCGGTAACCTACCTGATGCGCAGTAAGACTGGGGCGCACACTCCTCTAGAGGTATAAAGGGATGGCGTTTTACCGATGTGTGGACATTAACCCCTGCTTGCAGCAGCTATGGATATTCCTACCCGCATTGGCGACTTTGCTTCTTTAGCTATTTATAATAACAAGGACTGTTTGCTGTACGATTTAGATGCCACAAGTGTGCAGATGAACCCCCAGGTACAAACATTATGGGAGCGATTCCCGTATGGTAGATTACATAGACAGAATATGCCGTACAAAAACCGTGCTGTGGTGGAAGATCGCGGTGTACCTGGATGTATACACATCGGATGGGCTCCTGAATTCAACAACAGGATGGATGATGATCCGTATGAGAGTTATACAGTGCTTCCCCACCTTATTGGATTAATAACCCAATTTGGAGGTGGACCATCGACTTCCGCATCTTATGAAAGGCCCCCGTATGATGTTCGAAGATTGGATGAGCATTTTTATGCTGGAGTGGAAAACGATACAGAATATCAGAGATGGTGCTGGTTCGAGAAAGCTCTGAAGACAACACTTCGTCATATTTACGAAAGGAATACACGACCAGCCCGTATTATTATTCCATATGGGTTTGGGTTATCGAATTATATATCACATTACGAACGTGGCTTATGGAACTCGAAATATTTACCAGTGTTGCGCAATATGGTAAAAACTCTACATAAACGCGGAATTGCCTTCTTGATGATCAAGCCATACACGTGGGAAGAAGATGCAGCTCTTCCCCCTACCCACGGTATCTTTGGGAATCAGTTTAAACATGCCGGAATGCCGAATGCAGTTATCCACAAAGATTCTACAGACAATGCTGATATGCACGAAGATGCCCACCAGCAATGTTGAAGCTGGCGATAGAGTTAATGACGATGTTGGATTTGCTAAAGATGTAACTTACGTAGGAGAAGATGTGTGAATAGAATGTTTGTATATATGGATGTATTAATATATATGTATATAATATATATATGCGTGTATTAATAAAAAACTAAAACGCATAACTGCATTTATCTAAACCTGTGTCAGATCTACCAGCTGAGAGAAGAAGAAAATTAGAGAACCCATAATCTATATAAACGCCCCTGAGATGAGATTTAAATAAGCAATCCTATCGTGCAAACAAAGCTCTATGGCCATCATGCAGAAAACAAAAATTAAATAAATAAATTGCATATTCCCCTTTTATGCGCGTATTCCAAATATGTAAAGTTATGTATGATGTGAAATATTATTACAATAAAATAATATAAAATGATCTATATGTGTTTTTTTACCTGAGCAACTGTATTTTTTTTTTTTAAATGATAAAATGCGCAATATACAATCCTCGATATAATTAAAAGAAGGACAAGCATGCCTGTGATAGGGTAGGATTGGCATAGGATAGGATAGGTGTGGTTATAGAATACGCTAGGATTGGAGGTTAGGACTAGATATATAAGAACTAGCTGGTCTTGGGCCAGTTAGGTGCAGTTTCGATTGGAGGATAGGATAGGTTCTGATTGGAGGATAGGATATGGTAATGCCAGACAGTTAAGTTAGGTTAGGATAGGATAGGTATAGTTTGGATTGTAGGATGGGATATGGCAGTGCTGGATGGTGTAGGATAGGTTAGGTTTCGATTGGAGGATAGAATGTGATAGCACTAGTCAGCTAGACTAGGTTAGGTTAGGATAGGATAGGATAGGTTAGGTTAGGATAGGTTAGGTTGGGTTAGGATAGGTTAGGTTTGGTTTGGAGGATAGAATGCGATAGCACAAGTTAGATAGACTAGGTTAGGTTAGGTTAGGATAGGTTAGGTTAGGTTAGGATAGGTTAGGTTAGGTTAGGATAGGTTAGGTTTGGATTGGAGGATAGAATGTGATAGAACTAGTCAGCTAGACTAGGTTAGGTTAGGATAGGTTAGGATAGGTTAGGTTAGGTTAGGATAGGTTAGGATAGGTTAGGTTAGGATAGGTTAGGATATACATCTCTAAATGCATTTTTGTTTTTCACTGCACTAACTTGCCAGATGTACGTGAAAACAGTTTTGTGTAGTATAAAGTGCATAAATTATATACAGCACTGAATAATTGCCGATATTGTGAGGAATTACCTCGTTTAAGAAAATGCCTGAGGAACTGAAATGTTGCTCTCCCCCTGCAATGAAACAGCAGCAGCTACACTTGGGCAATTGTTGCAATCAGCATCTGGTTTGTTACTCTTTCTAACGTAAAATGCATATTTTGTCATATCACTAGAATGCAAACTATGTTTTTCTATGGATAAATAATAAAAATGTATGAAATTTTTTTATTTTCCAGCCCCGGATGAGGATGGATATTAGGATAACTTACCTACTCTGTGGTAAAACATACAATTCTTCATAAATTGCAGTACGACATTTGGGTGACTATTTGAGTTTTGAACTTATCACTGAATAATGATTACAGTTGTGGATGACTAAAATGTATGTTCTTAAACCTCTGATTAGGTTAGGTGGGGATGGTTAGTCTAGTCATTTTTGAATAATAACATCAAATACACATGCAAGTAGGACGCCAAAGGCCGCATTGGTTGTCTGGTGACGTCATACACAGTTGACCAGTAAGGTGAAGTAATACCTTCACACCTATATGCTAATGGCTAGCAATACATTATCCCTATACCTGAGGTCGCTTTTCACGATGTCACTAAACAACAACAATAACTGGTCTGTAGAATGTATTTGTTTGTTATATATAATATGTTAGGTTAGGAAGGTTTGATCGGGTTTATGAATAACATAAAATATAAGCAATGAGCGAAAATACGAGCTATTGTAGCTGAATATCAACTCTGATGAAGCACAGAGTATAGGTGAGGTATTAAGCTAGATTAAGAGTTCACACTTATGTGTGAACCTCCTGGGATCCGCATTTAGCCCGTTGACGCCTCGTGCCACATTAGGGATGATGACGTCACAAAAGGCGGTAACTGCAGAAGGCTTTATTTCAAAATATGAGAGGCTTGCTTTTACTGAATGAGTTTTTTTTTATTTTTATTTGTTAAATGCTACAGTATGGTGTGGGAGGTATGTTTTTGGGCGAATGTGAGATGTGCATAAGGATAGGGTCACTACCGAACTCGCATTGAAATCACCAATGCCCAGGGCTCTGTTTTTTCATATATACGACTGATAGCAGTTTAATTTTTTTTCCCTATGCATAATAAACGATCCTTCAAGAAAGATTGTCAAAGCTGAAATTACTTTCTCTAGAACGACGACGAAGAAGAAATAGGGGTGACATGATAGAGGTGTGACTGAATGGTCATACTAAAGAGGAATATTTATAACCTATTATACGTATCAACATGAAACAGAATAGGAATGAATTGGATGAGTTTTATATTTAGGAAAAAGACCTGGGTAAATGCAGGCAGCAGGGGACGAACTTGAAAATACACACATAACTTCTTGCAGTGCTGAAGTTATGTTCTTCCCTCACATGCATGATCCCCTTTGATAAATGTAATGGGTGATGGTTGGAAGTAAATAAGAAATTAAAAATAGACTAGGGATGATGGTATTTTATATTAGGTTTCAAGGATACTGTTGTATCGCAAAACCCATGATGCTACGACCGGCTTTTTAATCTCCTCGAACATGCCGGTGCAGGAATGCTGAGCGGCTACCTGGTGACGTCATTGACCATTAGCAATGTCTGTGCAGGGTCACTAAGCAAACGAAATTTGGGGATGCCAGGGACCAGCTTTTTAATCCCTAGGAACAAAAACCTATGATGCTACGACCGGCATAGGAACAAAAAATTCACAAAAACCCATGATGCTACGACCGACATAGGGAAAAAACAGGAAAAACCCCAGATGCTACGACCGGCTTTTTAATCCCCTTGAACATGCCGGTGCAGGAATGCTGAGCGGCTTGCTGGTGACGTCATTGACCATTAGCAATGTCTGTGCAGGGTCACTGAGCCAACGAAATTTGGGGATGCCAGGGACCGGCTTTTTAATCCCTAGGAACAAAAAACTATGATGCTACGACCGGCATAGGAACAAAAAAATTCAGAAAAACCCCTGAAGCTACGACCGACATAGGGAAAAAACAGGAAAAACCCCCTACGCCTACGACCGGCATAGGAAAAAATGAAAAAAGCCGGTCGTAGCTATCAAAAACCCCTGACGCCTACGACCGGCATTGGAAAAAATGAAAAATGTCGGTCGTAGTCGTCAATCCCACTACTGGCGTGGTATTCACTACCCCCCGGCGAGGTGTTCACTACCCTTGGCATCGTGTTCACTACCTTTGGCATAGTGTTCACTTCCCTTGGCATGGTGTTCACTACCCTTAGCATGGTTTTCACTAACCTTGACGTGGTGTTCACTACCCTTGGCGTGGTGTTCAATACCCATGGCATGGTGTTCACTACCCATGGCGTCATGTTCACTACCCTTGGCGTGGTGTTCACTACCCTTCACGTGGTATTCACTGAACGTGGCGTGGTGTTCTCCGAACTTAGCGTGGTGTTCACTACCCTTGACATGGTTTTCAATATCCTTCGTGTGGAGCTCACTACCTTTAGCGTAGTGTTCACTACCCTTGGCGTAATGTTCACTACTCTTGGCGTGGTGTTCACTTCCCTTGGCTTGGTATTCACTACCCATGACATGGTGTTCACTACTCTTAGCGTGGTATTTACTACCCTTTGCGTGGTTTTCACTACACTTGGCGTGGTGTTCACTACCCTTGGCATGGTGTTCACTACCCATGGCGTGGTGTTCACTACCCTTGACGTGGTGTTCACTACCCTTAGTGTGGTGTTCACTACCCTTGGCGTGGTGTTCACTACCCTTAGTGTGGTTATCACTAACCTAGGCGTTGTGTTCACTACCCTTGGCGTGTTGTTTGCTACCCTTAACATGGTGTTCATTACCCTTGGCGTGGTGTTCACTACCCTTGGCGTGGTGTTCACTACCCTTGGCTTGGTGTTCACTACCCTTGACGTGGTGTTCACTACCCTTGGCGTGGGGTTCATTACCCTTGGCGTGGTGTTCACTACCCTTGGCATGGTGTTCACTTCTCTTTGCATGGTGTTCACTACCCTTGGCTTGGTATTTACTAACCTTGGCGAGGTGTTCACTACCCTTGGCATAGTGTTCACTGCCCTTCATTTCGTGTTCACTACCCTTGGCGTGGTGTTCACTACCCCTAGCGAGGTGTTCACTACCCTTGGCATGGTGTTCACTACCCTTGGCATCGTGTTCACATCCCTTGGCATGGTGATCACTACCCTTAGCATTGTTTTCACTAACCTTGACGTGGTGTACACTACCCTCTGCTTGGTGTTCACTACCAATGGTATAGTGTTCACTACTCATAGCGTGGTGTTCACTACCCTTGGCGTTGTGTTCACTATCCTTGGCGTTATGTTCACTACCCTTGGCGTGGTATTCAATACCTTTGGCTTGGTGTTCAATACAATTGGCTTGATATTCACTACCCTTGGCGTGATGTTCACTACCCTTAGCATGGTATTCACTAACTTTGGCGTGTATGTTCATTACCCTTGGCGTGGAGTTCACTACCTTTGGCTTGGTGTTCAATACCATTGGCTTGATGTTCACTACCTTTGGAGTGATGTTCACTCCCCTTGGCGTGGTCTTCACTTCCTTTTGCGTGGTGTTCACTACCCCTGGCGTGGTGTTCACCACCCTTGGCGTGGTGTTCACTACCTTTGGCTTGTTGTTCACTACCATTCGCATGGTGTGCACTACCCTTGGCATAGTGTTCACTACTTTTGGCGTGGTGTTCACTACCCTTAACGTGGTGTTCACTACCCTTGACGTCATGTTCACTACCCCTGACGTCATGTTCACTACCCTTGGCGTGGTGTTCACTACCCATGGCATGGAATTCACTAACCTTGGCGTGGTGTTCACCACCCTTGGCGTGGTGTTCACTACCCTTGGCGTGGTGTTCACTTCCCAATACATGGTGTACACTACCAATGGCGTGCTGTTTACTACCCTTTGCGTGGTGTTCACTACCCTTGGCGTCATGCTCACTACCCTTGGCGTGGTGTTCACTACCCTTGGCTTGGTGTTCACTACCAATAGCTTGGTGTTCACTACCATTGGCATGGTGTTCACTACCCGTGGCATGCTGTTCACTACCCTTAGTGTGGTGTTCACTACCCTTGGCGAGGTCTTCACTACCCTTGGCGTGGTCTTCACTACCCTTAGCGTGGTGTTCACTACCATTGGCATGGTGTTCACTACCCATGGGGTGGTGTTCACGACTCCTGGCGTGGTGTTCACTACCCTTGATGTGGTGTTCACTACCCTTGGCGTGGTGTTCACTACCCTTGGCGTGGTATTCACTGAACGTGGCGTGGTGTTCACTGAACTTGGCGTAGTGTTCACTTCCCTTCACATGGTTTTCACTACCCTTCGTGTGGTGCTCACTATCCTTAGCGTGGTGTTCACTACCCTTGGCGTAATGTTCACTACTCCTGGCGTGGTGTCCACTTCCCTTGGTGTGGTGTTCACTACTAATGACGTGGTGTTCACTACTCTTAGCGTAGTCTTCACTACCCTTCTTGTGGTGTTCACTACCCTTGGCGTGGTGTTCACTACCCCTAACGTGCTGTTCACTACCTTTAGCGTGGTGATCACTATCCTTGGCGTTGTGTTAACTACCCTTGGCGTGGTGTTCACTACCCTTTGCATGGTGTTCACTACCCTTGACTTGGTGTTCACTACCCTTAGCGTGGGGTTCATTACCCTTGGCGTGGTGTTCACTACCCTTGGCATGGTGTTCATTTCCCTTTGCATGGCGTTCACTACCCTTGACGTGGTGTTTACTAACCTTGGCATGGTGTTCACTACCCTTGGCATGGTGTTCACTACCCTTCATTTGGTATTTACAACACTTGGCGAAGTGCTCACTATCCCTGACAAGGTGTTCACTACCCCTGGCATGGTGTTCACTACCCTTAGCAAGTGTTCACTTCCCTTGGCATGGTGTTCACTACCCTTAGCATAGTTTTCACTAACCTTGACGTGGTGTTCACTACCCTTAGCGTGGTGTTCACTACCCTTTGTGTAGTGTTCATTACCCTTGGTGTGGTGTTCACTACCCTTGACATATTGTTCACTACCCTTAGTGTGGTGTTCATTACCCTTAGCGGGGTGTTCACTACTCTTCGCATGGTGTTCACTAACCTGGTCGTGGTGTTCACTTCTCTTTATGTGGTGTTCAGTACCCTTCGCGTGGTGTTCAGTACCCTTAGCGTGGTGTTCACTACCCATGGCGTGGTGTTCACTGTTTTTGGCATGTTGTTCACTACCCTTGGCGAAGTGTTCACATCCCTTGACATGGTTTTTACTACCTTAGCATTGTTTTCACTAACCATGACGTGGTGTACACTACCCTTGGCGTGGTGTTCACTACCAATGGTATGGTGTTCACTACTCATAGCGTGGTGTTTACTACCCTTGGCGTGGGGTTCATTACCCTTGGCGTGGTGTTCACTACCCTTAGCATGATGTTCATTTCCCTTTGCATGGTGTTCACTACCCTGGGCGTGTTGTTCACTACCCTTGGCATGGTGTTCAATACCCTTGAAGTCGTGTTCACTACCTGTAGTGTGGTGTTCAGTACCCTTCGCGTGGTGTTTACTATCCTTAGCATGGTGTTCACTTCCCATGGCATGGTGTTCACTACCAATGACCTGGTGTTCACTACCCTTGGCGTGGTGTTCACTACCCTTGGCGTCATGTTGACTGCCCTAAGCGTGGTGTTCACTACCCTTGGTTTGGTGTTCACTACCCTTGGTTTGGTGTTCACTACCTTTAGCATGGTATTCACTACCCATGGCATGGTGTTCACTACCCTTGCCGTGGTCTTCACTACCCTTGGCGTGGTGTTCACCACCATTGGCAAGGTGTTCACTACCCTTGGCATGGTGTTCACTACCCTTGGGGTGGTGTTCACGACCTCTGGCGTGGTGTTCACTACCCTTGGCGTGGTGTTCACTGAACGTGGCATGGTGTTCACTGAACTTGGCGTAGTGTTCACTACCCTTGACATGGTTTTCACTACACTTGGTGTGGCGCTCACTACCCTTGGCGTAATGTTTACTACACTTTACGTAATGTTCACTACTCTTGGCGTGGTGTTCACTACCCTTGGCGTGGTGTTCACTACCCCTAACGTGGGGTGTCTCTACCCTTAGTGTGGTGTTCACTACCCTTGGCGTGGTGTTCACTACCCTTAGCGTGGTGATCACTACTCTTGGCGTTGTGTTCACAAACCTTGGCGTGGTGTTTTACTACCCTTTGCATGGTGTTCACTACCCTTGACGTGGTGTTCACTACTTTTGGCGTGGTGTTCACTACCCTTGGCATGGTGTTCAATACCCTGGATGTGGTGTTCACTACCTGTGGTGTGGTGTTCAGCACCCTTCGCGTGGTGTTCACTATCCTTAGCGTGGTGTTCACTAATAATGGCGTGGTGTTCACTACCCTTGGCATGTTGTTCACTACCCTTGGCGTGGTGTTCCCAACCCTTGGCGTGGTGTTCACTACCCCTAACGTGGGGTGTCTCTATCCTTAGTGTGGTGTTCACTACCCTTGGCGTGGTGTTCACTACCCTTAGCGTGGTGATCACTACTCTTGGCGTTGTGTTCACAAACCTTGGCGTGGTGTTTTACTACCCTTTGCATGGTGTTCACTACCCTTGGCGTGGGGTTCATTACCCTTGGCGTGGTGTTCACTATCCTTAGCATGGTGTTCATTTCCCTTTGCATGGTGTTCACTACCCTTGGCGTGTTGTTCACTACCCTTGGCATGGTGTTCACTACCCTTGACGTGGTGTTCACTACCTGTGGTGTGGTGTTCAGTACCCTTCGCGTGGTGTTCACTATCCTTAGCGTGGTTTTCACTAATAATGACGTGGTGTTCACTACCCTTGGCATGTTGTTCACTACCCTTGGCGTGGTGTTCCCTACCCTTAGCATGGTGTTCACTACCCATGGCGTAGTGTTCACTACCCTTGGCGTGGTGTTCACTACCCTTGACGTGGTGTTCACTACCCCTGACATGGTGTTCACTACCCTTGACGTGGTGTTCACTACCTGTGGTGTGGTGTTCAGTACCCTTCGCATGGTGTTCACTATCCTTAGCGTGGGGTTCACTACCCTTGGCATGTTGTTCACTACCCTTGGCGTGGTGTTCCCTTCCCTTAGCATGGTGTTCACTACCCATGGCGTAGTGTTCACTACCCTTAGCGTGGTGTTCACTACCCTTGGCTTGGTCTTCACTACCCTTGGCGTGGTCTTCAATAACCTTGGCGTGGTGTTCACTACCATTGACAAGGTGTTCACTACCCTTGGCATGGTGTTCACTACCCTTCGGGTGGTGTTCACGACCCCTGGTGTCGGAAAATCCGACACCATTTAATAATAATATCATACAGACAGATAATAATTGCTGTGTTGTATAAACAAGTTACCCATAGAAAATGTAACTTGTAGTGGAACATTCTGTCTATAGAATACGGGATATCATTACCACATACTATTATAAATTTACCACCTATTATGGTGGGAATTATTCTTAAATACATTAGTCTTTGGACTTCACCATCATAAAAACATCTCAAATAAATTAACTTAATTATCAGTATTAAAGTAGAGTAAATGTGACCCTTCTTTCACTTATTGACATCTGGACAATGTAAGCCAGGCGTCAGGGAGGAGGGAGTGGTCACCCATTGTTATTCTTTAAGACCACAGAGGCTCACGGGAGCAAATTCGGCTCCTGTTAATTCTCTTGGACGAAGTGTTATGGAAGATGAGAGTAGTGATCTGCCATCATCAACACGCTGTCATCAATTTCAAGGGAAGGGTATTTCCGAAACCCGTTTATCTTTCATTTATGGCCATTAATGTCAGTAGAAATAGGGTGAGGCGGTTAGAGCACGAGATCGCCTCATACTAAAGGTAATTAAGCCCAGGTCTATATGGTTCCATGTACAGTGTTTTCTCTGATATAGCTGTCATATATTAGGATTCTGGCTTTACAGCTAGCGCCCTTTTGACAGGTCAAGACGAGGAAGCATGCTTTGTGCATCAGTTACTAGGGTGATGGAAGCTACCTCAAAGAGGGAAAACGTGGTGTCTACATCCTGGTTATACCTGGTGGACTAAGGCCTGCTGTACAAATAAGATAAGGAACCTCTTCAATGTGTAGTTAATACTGTAGTTTGATTGGCTGCATATATATAAATTCAATAATATAAACCCCCCTAATGTGTAGAGGATCGATTTGTGAGATTATGAGATTATTGCAGAAATACAGTCCACTTATCATCATACAAATTGCTATCGAAGTATATAAATTAACGTAAATATAAATTCATATAAATTAAATAAATATAAATCTCACAGGTCGGTTCCCACATTATTTGGTCCTTCGAAACCGAATTATTTGGACCTTCGGAACCGGATTATTTGGTCCTTTGAACCCACATTTTGTCATCTTAGTACCGGATGAACCAGTTAACCAGTGGATTCATTAAATATACTTGTGCAGTGTGATTTATACAAAGGCAGCAGTCAAAGACGGCGGCGTTGCCTCGAGCGAGTTCACGAGCCCCGCTCAGTTCAGATCAGCCTCATCAGCGGTTTCAGGGACACCCACAGATATTTGGTGGCGTGTTATTCCGTGAGATGACAGCGCTAATATTGAAGCCAGCCAAATTACTGGCTGGGGTCTTCGTGAGATTGTTCACTGATTTCGTGGTGTTAAATTTCGCGAGAGATTATCTACGAATTTTGTGGACTTTATTTAGCGAGGTCACTAATAATATTTAATACTTCTTGATAATATTAGAAGTTTCATAGAGGCTAATTAAGAGGCTATTATCAATAATTGTGTATATTATTTCTCCAAAATAGAGAATTATTTAATATATATTGCACTAGTGATCTCAATATAATATTTACTAATTGCCAACCCACAACAGGGTAGGATATTACCATTGACTAGTTGAACTATTTATTGTTCATCCTAGTCCCATTATTATCATAGTCTAGTTGTTCTATATTGAACAACCCAGCACCATTAATGAATGGTCCAGACCCTATTTTGGGTGTAATTTTTATCAACTCGAGTTGAGTTGTATATATAATAATTTACTTATGATCATTACACCTTTGAGTGATTAATTAGTGTCTATACCATCCTAGGGTGATATAGAAGAGCTAACGTAAAGGTACTTCCAGTGACACTGGTTTATCACTCAAATCATTAGTGTGTATGATTGTATATATATAATGTGTATTAATTTTAAGTGCTAACCTCTAGTAGAGGTAGGATTACAGCCTAGTGAGTGCAGAAATTTTACCCTAGGCTACCATTAGAGCTTGTTCAGTATTATGAGCAGCCCAAGTACAAGCCCCACATGGCTTCACCAACTAGCCAGTATGGATAATGCAGGGAGAATGAAAAGAACCCTTGCAGGTCTTAAAGGCCACTTAACAAGACAGATCAAGAAATGTGAAGATTTGTCATAACAATCTCAAGTTGATTATGCTGACCTGGAAAGCTATTATCAAGCAGCTGCAGGTAAATTTGAGCAAATCAAATGCCAAATAGCAACATATGTGGCTGAACTTGCCAACACCAATTTATCAGAAACAGAAATAGACGACATTATGGTTGATCTTGCGAATTATGAAGATCACACTCAGGCCACGTTACAGCCTTATGTCAAATTAATTGCCCAGAACAAGGTAACAACAACAACAACAGTTGCATCTAATACGAGTCAAGCAGAAGCTTGACTCCCTCCAATTAATTTACCCACTTTCTCAGGAAAAGATGAGGAAGATTGGGACGAATTTTGGAACAAATTCGTTGACCTTGTGGACTCAAAACAATCTTTACCAAAGAGTAGTAAATTCTCTTATTTGCAAGGCCAATTATCAGGTGAGGCTAAAACAGTAGTATCCCATCTGAGATTAACTAATGACGGCTATGATCTGGCAGTAAAACTCCTCAAGGATAATTATGCTGATCCAGAAGTAAGAACATCACATTTAGTTCATGAGCTGTTGCATTTACCCCCACCGGAGGCTTCAGCTGATTCACTCCAAGTCTTCAAGCTGGAGGTAGAATCATTGATCAATGCCCTCAGCCTGACAGCAGATACAAACGAGGCTGAGTGGGTCTTGAAAATAATTGTCCAGGAGAAAATACCTAGGGACATATTGAGTGCTCATTATGAGTGCTCATTACAATAAAACACAAATGAGTGCTCATTACAATAAAAGCATCTTATCCATGAATGAAATATCTGAGGGTTTAAAGTCAGTAGTTCATCAATTACGAACACATGACAAATTAAAACCACCAAGTAAACCCTCAGAAACCAATAATAGTAAACCACAGAGTACCAAAGGTACTCCAAATCAATCTAGACAATATAATTCAACACCAAAGTGGAACAGTAGCAGTGTGGGCGTATATGCAGTGGGACCCTCCAAGCCTATAGTTACTGTGTCACCCAAGAACGTGACACCAAAGGGTACTGGAAGCTATGGAACATGTTTGTTCTGCGATGAGAAACATTCAATGTACCACTGCTCTAATTTTCCTGATAGTGACGCCCGTGTTGAGCGACTCAAAGATTTGCAACATTGCACGAGGTGCCTCAGGAAACATAACATCAAGGACTGTGAGACCCAATTACACACCTGTAATAGGTGTAACAATGGTCAGTACCATGCAGCATTGTGCAGAGACACCAAAACAACGTCTCCAAACCCCAAGGTGGAAGATAGCATTCCCACCACAGTACAGTACTGCAAGGTGCAACAAACAAAGAGTGTCCAATCGGCAAAGTCTAAAGGTAATACGACTTTGCCTACTGCCCAAATTACCATCCTGAATAAGAGGGCCAAGGTTCATCCCCATGGGTTGTTTGACCAAGGGTCCCAGAGAACATATGTCACTAAAAAGTTGGCAGATGAACTACAATTAAGGCCTGTAGCCCAGATGTCGTTCAATATCTCAGGGTTTGTAACAGATGCAGGACCTCAAGTCTACCAGGTGGTACAACCATCAGTACGTTTAGGCAGGTACGTCTGTCGAGTACAAGCCATTGTGGTGGACAAAATACCAGTAGACCTACAAGTTCAAGGTCTGAGAGCAACAGCCAAATTCCTGAGAAATAGAGGAATAAAATTGGCAGGTAATATTAAGTCTGATCACCTCACCGACTTCGGTCTCCTTGAAGGGACAGACTATTGTCATCGATTCATCGGTAGCCCTACTAAATATCAGGGCATAACCATGTTAAAATCTGCAGGAGGTAAATTACTCTCAGGCCCAGTATCAAGCCTGGGGAGACCTATGACTGCAGATAAACAATACTAGTAGAAATCTAAATTTGTCAGCTGGTTATATTTCTCCAGTAGCATTATACTATGGAGATTACAGCTGACTATACCAACAGAGGTTGATGTTAGTATCATCATTTAAAGCTGAAGATGAGTTCATGAGGCCTCAGTGGCAAATCAGTGAACAGTAGCCTAAAACAGCTACAAGTCACTGCGACCAATATCACTGAACCCACTGCAGTCTCAGAACCATACTTTACTTTAATGATGAGCTATTCAATCTTCTGAATCAATTAACTAAATTAAACCCCAATAAATCTGATGACTGATTTGATACATTTATTATTTAATCAAGATGTATTCCATGGGCCTCAGTGTTTATATATCAGTGACCAGTTACCTGAACAAACTTCAAGTTATATCTAATGTCACTGATCTCACTGCGGTCCCTGAATCATACTTGACTGTAGTACTTGATCACATTCAGTCTCCTGGGTTAAATAATATGTAATTAGGCTTGAATATTAGCCTTTCAAAAGTTAACAGGGAAATGAAATCGCATTAGACTTCTAACCCATGCAACTCTAGTACGGGACATCCGTCCTGTATGAACAGATGCACAAATGTGTGATTACTAACTACTAACATCAAATTAATCTAATAATTCAATGGAGGAGTATCGGTGTTCGTCTGTTCTAAATAGGACTTCGACCCGTGAGCAGCCCCCTGGGGAATTATGTCGGAAAATCCGACACCATTTAATAATAATATCATACAGACAGATAATAATTGCTGTGTTGTATAAACAAGTTTCCCATAGAAAATGTAACTTGTAGTGGAACATTCTGTCTATAGAATACGGGATATCATTACCACATACTATTATAAATTTACCACCTATTATGGTGGGAATTATTCTTAAATACATTAGTCTTTGGACTTTACTATCATAAAAACATCTCATATAAATTAACTTAATTATCAGTATTAAAGTAGAGTAAATGTGACCCTTCTATCACTTATTGACATATATCGACGTTTCAGCCGGAATAGAGATGTTTTCGTGTACATCTTCCATCGGTAATATAAATGGAAAATCAGGAACATTTTAATTAATTCTAATGAAAACACATTTATTTTTATCATTTGTATTGGAAACAACATTGTCATATGTCTTTTCTTGGATCTAAATAATACGAAATCTCGCTCTATGATTTGAAGTAAAAATCCTCAAATATGGTTAAAAAGTTACTTTTTTCACATTTTTCATGTAGTTTGATATTACGTAAATATATTCATTTTTACCAATATTTCAATACTATTTCATGTAGTATCACGATATGTGATTTGGCCTTCAAATCTCAGAATTTCGCATAATATTGCATTTTAAGCAAGTTTTCGTGCATTTTGTTTCGTACGAAATATGTAATAAAAACCGAACTTCTCCCCTTTTCAATATCCTACTCAGTATTTTAACGAGAAACAAATGGTTGATTGAAAATAAAGTATTTAAGGTTAATTTCTAATCAATTATGTGTTTGCATCATTTTTATCGTATATTTAATGAATTAATACCAATAAACTGAAAATTCACAAAATCGTGGAAAAACGGCAACATATTGCCTAATTCGATGATATTTTGTTTAAATCACATAAAGGAAAAGAGGATGATGAACGTGAAAATAATGCTAAATTCGTTGATTTTTCGTACGAAACAAAATGCAAGAAAACTTGCTTAAGATGCAATATTATGCGAAATTCTGAGAATTGAAGGCAAAATCACATATCGTGATACTACATGAAATAGTATCGAAATATTTGTAAAAACGAATATATTTGCGTAAAATCACACTACATGAAAAACGTGAAAAAGTCACTATTTTACCATATATGAGGATTTAAACTTCAAATCATAGAGCGAGGTTTTGTAATATTTAGATCCAAGAAAAGACATGACAATGTTGTTTCCAATACAAATGATAAAAATCAATGTGTTTTCATTAGAATTAACTAAAGTGTTCCTGATTTTTCGTTTATATTACCGATGGAAGATGTACACGAAAACCGCTCAATTCCGGCTGAAACGTCGATATATGCAATAAAAAACCGAACTTCTGCCCTTTTCAATATCTTACTTAGTATTTTAACGAGAAACAAATAGTTGATTGAAAATGAAGTATTTAACACTTTCGCCCGGGCATGACGCAGCATTGAGTCATCCGTTTACTGGCGGTAATACCAGGGATGGCGCAGCTTTGCGTCATCCACTTTAAATAATCACCAAAAATCAGGTTTTTATCCGATTTTTTTGGGACTGGTTTTAAAATGTGTGCCGATGTCTTCCCATTTTCTTTGTTGAGCCTCGTGGCCCTCAGGTGGCTTGGCACACGCCATCGGCCCATTGTTTTCGCTCCACTGTTGTGACCAATGTCGCCTCCCCTCACATCTCAAACGTGTGAACATTTCGTCTATTTTCCGTGGCTATATTTCCTACTGCGGCTTTAGAAACTATCTACGCTTACTCCACGATGGATAGTGATCATGAACAAGGCCCTTCCAGGAAGAAAATTGTGAAAGAAAGGCTTGAAAAGGAAGGGAATTGGGAGTGTAGCTGGAAGGCGTCTGAGCGCTCACTCGCGGCTAACGCGTGGCCCGTCGTCAACTCGTCGGCGGTTGGAGCGTGACCAGGTTTTTTATTTTATATGCTAATGATCCTCTAGAGAATTCTATTGCAAACCCTTTGAGACCAAAATGAAAGACCTAAGACAAAAACTGAGGTGACCAGAGTGAAAATAGTGAAAACATTTTATCGTGTTTGTGCGCTCCTGGGTAACTCATTCGCACTTTCTCTGTTTGCTGCGGGTAATTAGCCGGGCTTTTGGAATTTATATGCATTTAGTGCTGTAGAGAATTCTATTGCGAACACAATGATACCAAATTTGTCGTCGTAGTCTTGTCGTAGGACAAGAATTAAGGTGACAAAGTTGAAGAGAGTATACACTTTTCAGAATTTAAGCGCGCTCCCGTGACACCCTGGGTCCCATATCGCACAATTGAAGGGTGGCGCGCGGGGTACGCCAAAGTGTTAAGGTTATTATCTAATCAATTATGTGTTTGCATCATTTTAATCGTATATATTATGAATTAATACCAATAAACTGAAAATTCACAAAAACGTGGAAAAACGGCAACATATTGCCTAATTCGATGATATTTTGTTTAAATCACATAAAGGAAAAGGGGATGATAAACGTCAAAATATTGTTAAATTCGATGATTTTTCGTACGAAAAAAAATGCAAGAATATTGCTTAAAATGCAATATTATGAGGAATTCTGAGATTTGAAGGCCAAATCACATATCGTGATACTACATGAAATAGTCTCAAAATATTGGTAAAAATGAATATATTTACGTAATATCAAACTACATGAAAAACGTGAAAAAAGTCACTATTTTACCATATTTGAGGATTTTAACTTCAAATCATAGAGCGAGGTTACGTATTATTTAGATCCAAGAAAAGACATATGACAATGTTGTTTCCAATACAATTGATAAAAATCAATGTGTTTTCATTAGAATTAACTAAAATGTTCCTGATTTTTCGTTTATATTACCGATGGAAGATGTTCACGAAAACCGCTCTATTCCGGCTGCAACGTCGATATATGCAATAAAAACAGAACTTCTCTCCTTTTGAATATCTTACTCAGTATTTTAACGAGAAACAAATAGTTGATTGAAAATGAAGTATTTAAGGTTATTATCTAATCAATTATGTGTTTGCATCATTTATATCGTATATTTAATGAATTATTAACAATAAACTGAAAATTCACAAAAACGTGGAAAAACGGCAAAATATTGCCTAATTCGATGATATTTTGTTTAAATCACATAGAGGAAAAGGGGATGATAAACGTCAAAATATTGCTATATTCGATGATTTTTCGTACAAAACAAAATGCAAGAAAACTTGCTTACAATGCTATATTATGCGACATTCTGAGATTTGAAGGCCAAATCACATATCGTGATACTACATGAAATAGTATCGAAATATTGGTACAAATGAATATATTTACGTAATATCAAACTACATGATTAACGTGAAAAAGTCACTATTTTACCATATTTGAGGATTTTAACTTCAAATTATAGAGCGAGGTTTGTATTATTTAGATCCAAGAAAAGACATATGACAATGTTGTTTCCAATACAAATGATAAAAACCAATGTGTTTTCATTAGAATTAACTAAAATGTTCCTGATTTTCCGTTTATATTACCGATGGAAGAAGTACACGAAAAACGCTCTAATCCGGCTTAAACGTCGATATATGCAATAAAAACAGAACTTCTCCCCTTTTCAATATCTTACTCAGTATTTTAACGAGAAACAAATAGTTGATTGAAAATGAAGTATTTAAGGTTATTATCTAATCAATTATGTGTTTGCATCATTTTTATCGTATATATAATGAACTAATACCCATAAACTGAAAATTCACAAAAACGTGGAAAAACGGCAAAATATTGTTTAATTCGATGATATTTTGCTTAAATCACATAGAGGAAAAGTAGATGATAAACGTCAAAATATTGCTAAATTCGATGATTTTTCGTACGAAACAAAATGCAAGAAAACTTGCTTAAAATGCTATATTATGCGACATTCTCAGATTTGAAGGCCAAATCACATCGTGATACTACATGAAATAGTATCGAAATATTGGTAAAAATAATTATATTTACGTAATATCAAACTACATGATTAACGTGAAAAAGTCACTATTTTACCATATTTGAGGATTTTAACTGCAAATTTTAGAGCGAGGTTTGTATTATTTAGATCCAAGAAAAGACATATGACAATGTTGTTTCCAATACAAATGATAAAAATCAATGTGTTTTCATTAGAATTAACTAAAATGTTCCTGATTTTCCGTTTATATTACCGATGGAAGATGTACACGAAAACCGCTCAATTCCGGCTGAAACGTCCATATATGCAATAAAAACCGAACTTCTGCAGTTTTCAATATCTTACTCAGTATTTTAACGAGAAACAAATAGTTGATTGAAAATGAAGTATTTAAGGTTATTATCTAATCAATTATGTGTTTGCATCATTTATATCGTATATTTAATGAATTATTAACAATAAACTGAAAATTCAAAAAACCTGGAAAAACGGAAAAATATTGCCTAATTCGATGATATTTTGTTTAAATCACATAAAGGAAAAGGGGATGATAAACGTCAAAATATTGCTAAATTCGATGATTTTTCGTACGAAACAAAGTACAAGAAAACTTGCTTAAAATGCAATATTATACGACATTCTGAGATTTGAAGGCCAAATCACATATTGTTATACTACATGAAATAGTATCGAAATATTGGTAAAAATGAATATATTTACGTAAAATGAAAAACGTGAAAAAGTCATTATTTTACCATATTTGAGGATTTTAACTTCAAATTATAGAGCGAGGTTTGTATTATATAGATCCAAGAAAAGACATATGACAATGTTGTGTCCAATACAAATGATAAAAATCAATGTGTTTTCATTAGAATTAACTAAAATTTTCCTGATTTTCCGTTTATATTTCCGATGGAAGATGTACACGAAAACCGCTCAATTCCGGCTGAAACGTTGATATATGCAACAAAAACCGAACTTCTCTCCTTTTCAATATCTTACTCAGTATTTTAATGAGAAACAAAAAGTTGATTGAAAATGAAGTATTTAAGGTTATTATCTAATCAATTATGTGTTTGCATCATTTTTATCGTATATATTATGAATTAATACCAATAAACTGAAAATTTACAAAAACATTGCTTAAAATGCAATATTATACGGAATTCTGAGATTTGAAGGCCAAATCACATATCGTGATACTACATGAAATAGTATCGAAATATTGGTAAAAATGAATATACTTACTTAATATCAAACTACATGAAAAACGTGAAAAAAGTCACTATTTAACCATATTTGAAGATTTAACTTCAAATCATAGAGCGAGGTTTCGTATTATTTAGATCCAAGAAAAGACATAACAATGTTGCTTCCAATACAAATGATAAAAATCAATGTGTTTTCATTAGAATTAACTAAAATGTTCCTGATTTTCCGTTTATATTACCGATGGAAGATGTACACGAAAACCGCTCTATTCCGGCTGAAACGTCGATATATGCAATAAAAACAGAATTTCTCCCCTTTTCAATATCTTACTCAGTATTTTAACGAGAAACAAATAGTTGATTGAAAATGAAGTATTTAAGGTTATTATCTAATCAATTATGTGTTTGCATCATTTTTATCGTATATATAATGAATTAATACCCATAAACTGAAAATTCACAAAAACGTGGAAAAACGGCAAAATATTGCCTAATTCGATGATATTTTGTTTAAATCACATAGAGGAAAAGGGGATGATAAACGTCAAAATATTGCTATATGCGATGATTTTTCGTACAAAACAAAATGCAAGAAAACTTGCTTAAAATGCAATATTATGCGAAATTCTGAGATTTGAAGGCCAAATCACATGTCGTGATACTACATAAAATAGTATCGAAATATTGGTAAAAATGAATATATTTACGTAATATCAAACCTACATGAAAAACGTGAAAAAAGTCACTATTTTACCATATTTGAGGATTTTAACTTCAAATCATAGAGCCAGGTTTCGTATTATTTTGATCCAAGAAAAGACATATGACAATGTTGTTTCCAATACAAATGATAAAAACCAATGTGTTTTCATTAGAATTAACTAAAATGTTCCTGATTTTCCGTTTATATTATCGATGGAAGAAGTACACGAAAAACGCTCTAATCCGGCTTAAACGTCGATATATGCAATAAAAACAGAACTTCTCCCCTTTTCAATATCTTACTCAGTATTTTAACGAGAAACAAATAGTTGATTGAAAATGAAGTATTTAAGGTTATTATCTAATCAATTATGTGTTTGCATCATTTTTATCGTATATATAATGAACTAATACCCATAAACTGAAAATTCACAAAAACGTGGAAAAACGGCAAAATATTGTTTAATTCGATGATATTTTGCTTAAATGACATAGAGGAAAAGTAGATGATAAACGTCAAAATATTGCTAAATTCGATGATTTTTCGTACGAAACAAAATGCAAGAAAACTTGATTAAAATGCTATATTATGCGACATTCTCAGATTTGAAGGCCAAATCACATCGTGATACTACATGAAATAGTATCGAAATATTGGTAAAAATAATTATATTTACGTAATATCAAACTACATGATTAACGTGAAAAAGTCACTTCTCAGATTTGAAGGCCAAATCACATCGTGATACTACATGAAATAGTATCGAAATATTGGTAAAAATAATTATATTTACGTAATATCAAACTACATGATTAACGTGAAAAAGTCACTATTTTACCATATTTGTGGATTTTAACTGCAAATTTTAGAGCGAGGTTTGTATTATTTAGATCCAAGAAAAGACATATGACAATGTTGTTTCCAATACAAATGATAAAAATCAATGTGTTTTCATTAGAATTAACTAAAATGTTCCTGATTTTCCGTTTATATTACCGATGGAAGATGTACACGAAAACCGCTCAATTCCGGCTGAAACGTCCATATATGCAATAAAAACCGAACTTCTGCAGTTTTCAATATCTTACTCAGTATTTTAACGAGAAACAAATAGTTGATTGAAAATGAAGTATTTAAGGTTATTATCTAATCAATTATGTGTTTGCATCATTTATATCGTATATTTAATGAATTATTAACAATAAACTGAAAATTCAAAAAACCTGGAAAAACGGAAAAATATTGCCTAATTCGATGATATTTTGTTTAAATCACATAAAGGAAAAGGGGATGATAAACGTCAAAATATTGCTAAATTCGATGATTTTTCGTACGAAACAAAGTACAAGAAAACTTGCTTAAAATGCAATATTATACGACATTCTGAGATTTGAAGGCCAAATCACATATTGTTATACTACATGAAATAGTATCGAAATATTGGTAAAAATGAATATATTTACGTAAAATGAAAAACGTGAAAAAGTCATTATTTTACCATATTTGAGGATTTTAACTTCAAATTATAAAGCGAGGTTTGTATTATTTAGATCCAAGAAAAGACATATGACAATGTTGTTTCCAATACAAATGATAAAAATCAATGTGTTTTCATTAGAATTAACTAAAATGTTCCTGATTTTCCGTTTATATTACCGATGGTAGATGTACACGAAAACCGCTCAATTCCGGCTGAAACGTTGATATATGCAATAAAAACCGAACTTCTCTCCTTTTCAATATCTTACTCAGTATTTTAATGAGAAACAAAAAGTTGATTGAAAATGAAGTATTTAAGGTTATTATCTAATCAATTATGTGTTTGCATCATTTTTATCGTATATATTATGAATTAATACCAATAAACTGAAAATTTACAAAAACATTGCTTAAAATGCAATATTATACGGAATTCTGAGATTTGAAGGCCAAATCACATATCGTGATACTACATGAAATAGTATCGAAATATTGGTAAAAAGGAATATATTTACGTAATATCAAACAACATGAAAAACTGAAAAAAGTCACTATTTAACCATATTTGAGGATTTAACTTCAAATCATAGAGCGAGGTTTCGTATTATTTAGATCCAAGAAAAGACATAACAATGTTGTTTCCAATACAAATGATGAAAATCAATGTGTTTTCATTAGAATTAACTAAAATGTTCCTGATTTTCCGTTTATATTACCGATGGAAGATGTACACGAAAACCGCTCTATTTCGGCTGAAACGTCGATATATGCAATAAAAACAGAATTTCTCCCCTTTTCAATATCTTACTCAGTATTTTAACGAGAAACAAATAGTTGATTGAAAATGAAGTATTTAAGGTTATTATCTAATCAATTATGTGTTTGCATCATTTTTATCGTATATATAATGAATTAATACCCATAAACTGAAAATTCACAAAAACGTGGAAAAACGGCAAAATAACCCTCACTTGAGCCTCTGCATCCCTCTCTTGAGCCTCTGCATCACTCTCTTGAACTCCTAAATCCCTCTCATGAACCTCTACATCGCTCACTTGAGCCTTTGCATCACTCTCTTAAGACTCTGCATCCCTCTTTTGAGCCTCTGCGTCACTCTCAAGAGCCTCTGCATCCCTCTCTTCTGCCTCTGCTTCCCTCACTCTAGCCTCTGCATCCCTCTCTTGAGCCTCTGCATCCCTCTCTTGAGCCTCTGCATCCCTCTCTTGAGCCTCTGCAACACTCTTCTCAGCCTCTGCATCACTCTCTTGAGCCTTTGCATCACTCTCTTGAGCCTCTGTATCCCTCTCTTAAGCCTCTGCAACACTCTCTTCAGCCTGTGCATCACCCTCTTAAACCTCTGCATCCCTTTTTTGATCCTCTGCATCACTTTCTTCAGCCTCTGCATCCCTTTCTTGAGCCTCAGCACCACTCTCTTGAACTCCTGCATCCCTCTCATGATCCTCTGCATCACTCTCTTGGGGCTCTGCATCACCCGCTTGAGCCTCTGCATCTCTCTCAAGAGCCTCTGCATCACTCTCTTCAGCCTCTGCATCACTCTCTTAAGCCTCTGCTTCCCTCTCTTGATCCTTTGCATCACTCTCTTCAGCCTCTGCATCCCTCACCTGAGCCTCTGCATCCCATTCTTGAGCCTCTGCATCGCTCTCTTGGGACTCTGCATCCCTCTCTTGAGCGTCTGCATCCCTCTTTTAAGCCTTTGCATCACTCTCGTAAGCCTCTGCATCACTCTCTTAAGCCTTTGAATCACTCTCTTGAGCCTCTGCATTACTCTATGATTTGAAGTTAAAATCCTCAAATATGGTAAAATAGTGACTTTTTTCACGTTTTTCATGTAGTTTGATATTACGTAAATATATTCATTTTTACCAATATTTCGATACTATTTTATGTAGTATCACGACATGTGATTTGGCCTTCAAATCTCAGAATTTCGCATAATATTGCATTTTAAGCAAGTTTTCTTGCATTTTGTTTTGTACGAAAAATCATCGCATATAGCAATATTTTGACGTTTATCATCCCCTTTTCCTCTATGTGATTTAAACAAAATATCATCGAATTAGGCAATATTTTGCCGTTTTTCCACGTTTTTGTGAATTTTCAGTTTATGGGTATTAATTCATTATATATACGATAAAAATGATGCAAACACATAATTGATTAGATAATAACCTTAAATACTTCATTTTCAATCAACTATTTGTTTCTCGTTAAAATACTGAGTAAGATATTGAAAAGGGGAGAAATTCTGTTTTTATTGCATATATCGACGTTTCAGCCGGAATAGAGCGGTTTTCGTGTACATCTTCCATCGGTAATATAAACGGAAAATCAGGAACATTTTAGTTAATTCTAATGAAAACACATTGATTTTTATCATTTGTATTGGAAACAACATTGTCATATAGTCTTTTCTTGGATCTAAATAATACGAAACCTCGCTCTATGATTTGAAGTTAAAATCCTCAAATATGGTAAAATAGTGACTTTTTCACGTTAATCATTTAGTTTGATATTACGTAAATATATTCATTTTTACCAATATTTCGATAGTATTTCATGTAGTATCACAATATGTGATTTGGCCTTCAAATCTCAGAATGTCGCATAATATTGCATTTTAAGCAAGTTTTCTTGCATTTTGTTTCGTACGAAAAATCATCGATTTTAGCAATATTTTGACGTTTATCATCTCCTCTCCCTTTATGTGATTTAAACAAAATATCATCGAATTAGGCAATATTTTGCCGTTTTTCCACGTTTTTGTGAATTTTCAGTTTATTGTTAATAATTCATTAAATATACGTTATAAATGATGCAAACACATAATTAATTAGATAATAACCTTAAATACTTCATTTTCAATCATCTATTTCTTTCTCGTTAAAATACTGAGTAAGATATTGAAAAGGGGAGAAGTTCTGTTTTTATTGCATATATCGACGTTTAAGCCGGATTAGAGCATTTTTCGTGTACATCTTCCATCGGTAATATAAACGGGAAATCAGGAACATTTTAGTTAATTCAAATGAAAACACATTGATTTTTATCATTTTTATTGGAAACAACATTGTCATATGTCTTTTCTTGGACCAAATAATACGAAACCTCGCTCTATGATTTGAAGTTTAATTAAATCCTCATATATGGTTAAGTAGTGACTTTTTTCACGCTTTTCATGTAGTGTGATTTTACGTAAGTATATTCGTTTTTACCAATATTTCGATACTATTTCATGTAGTATCACGATATGTGATTTTGATTTCAATTCTCAGAATTTCGCATAATATTGCATTTTAAGCAAGTTTTCTTGCATTTTGTTTCGTAAGAAAAATCATCGAATTTAGCAATATTTTCACGTTCATCATCCTCTTTTCCTTTATGTGATTTAAACAAAATATCATCGAATTAGGCAATATTTTGCCGTTTTTCCACGTTTTTATGAATTGTCAGTTTATTGTTATTAATTCATTAAATATACGATAAAAATGATGCAAACACATAATTGATTAGATAATAACCTTAAATACTTCATTTTCAATCATCTATTTGTTTCTCGTTAAAATGCTGAGTATGATATTGAAAAGGGGAGAAGTTCGGTTTTTTATTACATATATAGACGTTCAAGCCGGATTAGAGAGTTTTTCGTGTACATCTTCCATCGGTAATATAAACGGAAAATCAAGAACATTTTAGTTAATTCTAATGAAAACACATTGATTTTTATCATTTGTATTGGAAACAACATTGTCATATGTCTTTTCTTGGATCTAAATAATACGAAACCTCGCTCTATGATTTGAAGTTAAAATCCTCATATATGGTAAAATAGTGACTTTTTCACGTTAATCATGTAGTTTGATATTACGTAAATATATTCATATTTACCAATATTTTGATACTATTTCATGTAGTATAACAATATGTGATTTGGCCTTCAAATCTCAGAATGTCGTATAATATTGCATTTTAAGCAAGTTTTCTTGCATTTTGTTTCGTACGAAAAATCATCGAATTTAGCAATATTTTGACGTTTATCATCCCCTTTTCCTTTATGTGATTTAAACAAAATATCATCGAATTAGGCACTATTTTGCCGTTTTTCCACGTTTTTGTGAATTTTCAGTTTATTGTTAATAATTCATCAAATATACGATATAAATGATGCAAACACATAATTGATTAGAAATTAATCTTAAATACTTTTTTTTCAATCAACCATTTGTTTCTCGTTAAAATACTGAGTAGGATATTGAAAAGGGGAGAAGTTCTGTTTTTATTGCATATATCGACGTTAAAGCCGGATTAGAGAGTTTTTCGTGTACATCTTCCATCGGTAATATAAACGGAAAATCAAGAACATTTTAGTTAATTCTAATGAAAACACATTGATTTTTATCATTTTTATTGGAAACAACATTGTCATATGTCTTTTCTTGGATCTAAATAATACAAAACCTCACTCTATGATTTGAAGTTTAAATCCTCATATATGGTAAAATAGTTACTTTTTCACGTTTTTCATGTAGTGTGATTTTACGTATATATATTCGTTTTTACCAATATTTCGATACTATTTCTTGTAGTATCACGATATGTGATTTTGCCTATAATTCTCAGAATTTCGCATAATATTGCATTTTAAGCAAGTTTTCTTGCATTTTGTTTCGTACGAAAAATCATCGAATTTAGCAATATTTTTACGTTCATCATCCCATTTTCCTTCATGTGATATAAACAAAATATCATCGAATTAGGGAATATTTTGCCGTTTTTCCACGTTTTTGTGAATTTTCAGTTAATTGTTATTAATTCATTAAATATACGATAAAAATGATGCAAACACATAATTGATTAGAAATTAATCTTAAATACTTTTTTTTCAATCAACCATTTGTTTCTCGTTAAAATACTGAGTAGGATATTGATAAGGGGAGAAGTTCGGTTTTTATTGCATATATATATTTTTTATTGCATATATTTTGCCGTTTTTCCACGTTTTTGTGAATTTTCAGTTAATTGTTATTAATTCATTAAATATACGATAAAAATGATGCAAACACATAATTGATTGGAAGTTAACCTTAAATACTTTATTTTCAATCAACCATTTGTTTCTCGTTAAAATACTGAGTAGGATATTGAAAAGGGGAGAAGTTCGGTTTTTATTGCATATATCGACGTTTCAGCCGGATTACAGCGGTTTTACGTGAACATCTTCCATCGGTAATATAAACGGAAAATCAGGAACATTTTAGTTAATTCCATTGGTTTTTATCATTTGTATTGGAAACCACATTGTCATATGTCTTTTCTTGGATCAAAATAATACGAAACCTCGCTCTATGATTTGAAGTTAAAATCCTCAAATATGGTAAAATAGGGACTTTTTTCACGTTTTTCATGTAGTTTGATATTACGTAAATATACTCATTTTTACCAATATTTCGATACTATTTTATGTAGTATCACGACATGTGATTTGGCCTTCAAATCTCAGAATTTCGCATAATATTGCATTTTAAGCAAGTTTTCTTGCATTTTTGTTTGTACGAAAAATCATCGCATATAGCAATATTTTGACGTTTATCATCCCCTTTTCCTCTATGTGATTTAAACAAAATATCATCGAATTAGGCAATATTTTGCCGTTTTTCCACGTTTTTGTGAATTTTCAGTTTATGGGTATTAATTCATTATATATACGATAAAAATGATGCAAACACATAATTGATTAGATAATAACCTTAAATACTTCATTTTCAATCAACTATTTGTTTCTCGTTAAAATACTGAGTAAGATATTGAAAAGGGGAGAAATTCTGTTTTTATTGCATATATCGACGTTTCAGCCGGAATAGAGCGGTTTTCGTGTACATCTTCCATCGGTAATATAAACGGAAAATCAGGAACATTTTAGTTAATTCTAATGAAAACACATTGATTTTTATCATTTGTATTGGAAACAACATTGTCATATGTCTTTTCTTGGATCTAAATAATACGAAACCTCGCTCTATGATTTGAAATTAAAATCCTCAAATACGGTAAAATAGTGACTTTTTCACGTTAATCACTTAGTTTGATATTACGTAAATATATTCATTTTTACCAATATTTCGATACTATTTCATGTAGTATCACAATATGTGATTTGGCCTTCAAATCTCAGAATGTCGCATAATATTGCATTTTAAGCAAGTTTTCTTGCATTTTGTTTCGTACGAAAAATCATCGATTTTAGCAATATTTTGACGTTTATCATCTCCTCTCCCTTTATGTGATTTAAACAAAATATCATCGAATTAGGCAATATTTTGCCGTTTTTCCACGTTTTTGTGAATTTTCAGTTTATTGTTAATAATTCATTAAATATACGTTATAAATGATGCAAACACATAATTAATTAGATAATAACCTTAAATACTTCATTTTCAATCATCTATTTCTTTCTCGTTAAAATACTGAGTAAGATATTGAAAAGGGGAGAAGTTCTGTTTTTATTGCATATATCGACTTTTAAGCCGGATTAGAGCATTTTTCGTGTACATCTTCCATCGGTAATATAAACGGGAAATCAGGAACATTTTAGTTAATTCAAATGAAAACACATTGATTTTTATCATTTTTATTGGAAACAACATTGTCATATGTCTTTTCTTGGACCAAATAATACGAAACCTCGCTCTATGATTTGAAGTTTAATTAAATCCTCATATATGGTAAAGTAGTGACTTTTTTCACGCTTTTCATGTAGTGTGATTTTACGTAAGTATATTCGTTTTTACCAATATTTCGATACTATTTCATGTAGTATCACGATATGTGATTTTGATTTCAATTCACAGAATTTCGCATAATATTGCATTTTAAGCAAGTTTTCTTGCATTTTGTTTCGTAAGAAAAATCATCGAATTTAGCAATATTTTCACGTTCATCATCCTCTTTTCCTTTATGTGATTTAAACAAAATATCATCGAATTAGGCAATATTTTGCCGTTTTTCCACGTTTTTGTGAATTGTCAGTTTATTGTTATTAATTCATTAAATATACGATAAAAATGATGCAAACACATAATTGATTAGATAATAACCTTAAATACTTCATTTTCAATCATCTATTTGTTTCTCGTTAAAATGCTGAGTATGATATTGAAAAGGGGAGATGTTCGGTTTTTTATTACATATATCGACGTTTCAGCCGGGTTAGAGAGTTTTTCGTGTACATCTTCCATCGGTAATATAAACGGAAAATCAAGAACATTTTAGTTAATTCTAATGAAAACACATTGTTTTTATCATTTGTATTGGGAACAACATTGTCATATGTCTTTTCTTGGATGTAAATAATACGAAACCTCGCTCTATGATTTGAAGTTAAAATCCTCATATATGGTAAAATAGTGACTTTTTCACGTTAATCACTTAGTTTGATATTACGTAAATATATTCATATTTACCAATATTTTGATACTATTTCATGTAGCATAACAATATGTGATTTGGCCTTCAAATCTCAGAATGTCGTATAATATTGCATTTTAAGCAAGTTTTCTTGCATTTTGTTTCGTACGAAAAATCATCGAATTTAGCAATATTTTGACGTTTATCATCCCCTTTTCCTTTATGTGATTTAAACAAAATATCATCGAATTAGGGAATATTTTGCCGTTTTTCCACGTTTTTGTGAATTTTCAGTTAATTGTTATTAATTCATTATATATACGATAAAAATGATGCAAACACATAATTGATTAGAAATTAATCTTAAATACTTTTTTTTCAATCAACCATTTGTTTCTCGTTAAAATACTGAGTAGGATATTGATAAAGGGAGAAGTTCGGTTTTTATTGCATATATATATATTTTATTGCATATATTTTGCCGTTTTTCCACGTTTTTGTGAATTTTCAGTTAATTGTTATTAATTCATTAAATATACGATAAAAATGATGCAAACACATAATTGATTGGAAGTTAACCTTAAATACTTTATTTTCAATCAACCATTTGTTTCTCGTTAAAATACTGAGTAGGATATTGAAAAGGGGAGAAGTTCTGTTTTTATTGCATATATCGACGTTTAAGCCGTATTAGAGAGTTTTTCGTGTACATCTTCCATCGGTAATATAAACGGAAAATCAGGAACATTTTAGTTAATTCTAATGAAAACACATTGATTTTTATCATTTTTATTGAAAACAACATTGTCATATGTCTTTTCTTGGATCTAAATAATACAAAACCTCACTCTATGATTTGAAGTTTAAATCCTCATATATGGTAAAATAGTTACTTTTTTCACGTTTTTCATGTAGTGTGATTTTACGTATATATATTCGTTTTTACCAATATTTCGATACTATTTCTTGTAGTATCACGATATGTGATTTTGCCTATAATTCTCAGAATTTCGCATAATATTGCATTTTAAGCAAGTTTTCTTGCATTTTGTTTCGTACGAAAAATCATCGAATTTAGCAATATTTTTACGTTCATCATCCCCTTTTCCTTCATGTGATTTAAACAAAATATCATCGAATTAGGGAATATTTTGCCGTTTTTCCACGTTTTTGTGAATTTTCAGTTAATTGTTATTAATTCATTAAATATACGATAAAAATGATGCAAACTCATAATTGATTAAAAATAAATCTTAAATACTTTTTTTTCAATCAACCATTTGTTTCTCGTTAAAATACTGAGTAGGATATTGATAAGGGGAGAAGTTCGGTTTTTATTGCAAATATATATATTTTATTGCATATATTTTGCCGTTTTTCCACGTTTATGTGAATTTTCAGTTAATTGTTATTAATTCATTAAATATACGATAAAAATGATGCAAACACATAATTGATTGGAAGTTAACCTTAAATACTTTATTTTCAATCAACCATTTGTTTCTCGTTAAAATACTGAGTAAGATATTGAAAAGGGGAGAAATTCTGTTTTTATTGCATATATCGACGTTTCAGCCGGAATAGAGCGGTTTTCGTGTACATCTTCCATCGGTAATATAAACGGAAAATCAGGAACATTTTAGTTAATTCTAATGAAAACACATTGATTTTTATCATTTGTATTGGAAACAACATTGTCATATATCTTTTCTTGGATCTAAATAATACGAAACCTCGCTCTATGATTTGAAGTTAAAATCCTCAAATATGGTAAAATAGTGACTTTTTCACGTTAATCATTTAGTTTGATATTACGTAAATATATTCATTTTTACCAATATTTCGATACTATTTCATGTAGTATCACAATATGTGATTTGGCCTTCAAATCTCAGAATGTCGCATAATATTGCATTTTAAGCAAGTTTTCTTGCATTTTGTTTCGTACGAAAAATCATCGATTTTAGCAATATTTTGACGTTTATCATCTCCTCTCCCTTTATGTGATTTAAACAAAATATCATCGAATTAGGCAATATTTTGCCGTTTTTCCACGTTTTTGTGAATTTTCAGTTTATTGTTAATAATTCATTAAATATACGTTATAAATGATGCAAACACATAATTAATTAGATAATAACCTTAAATACTTCATTTTCAATCATCTGTTTCTTTCTCGTTAAAATACTGAGTAAGATATTGAAAAGGGGAGAAGTTCTGTTTTTATTGCATATATCGACGTTTAAGCCGGATTAGAGCATTTTTCGTGTACATCTTCCATCGGTAATATAAACGGGAAATCAGGAACATTTTAGTTAATTCAAATGAAAACACATTGATTTTTATCATTTTTATTGGAAACAACATTGTCATATGTCTTTTCTTGGACCAAATAATACGAAACCTCGCTCTATGATTTGAAGTTTAATTAAATCCTCATATATGGTAAAGTAGTGACTTTTTTCACGTTTTTCATGTAGTGTGATTTTACGTAAGTATATTCGTTTTTACCAATATTTCGATACTATTTCATGTAGTATCACGATATGTGATTTTGATTTCAATTCTCAGAATTTCGCATAATATTGCATTTTAAGCAAGTTTTCTTGCATTTTGTTTCGTAAGAAAAATCATCGAATTTAGCAATATTTTCACGTTCATCATCCTCTTTTCCTTTATGTGATTTAAACAAAATATCATCGAATTAGGCAATATTTTGCCGTTTTTCCACGTTTTTGTGAATTGTCAGTTTATTGTTATTAATTCATTAAATATACGATAAAAATGATGCAAACACATAATTGATTAGATAATAACCTTAAATACTTCATTTTCAATCATCTATTTGTTTCTCGTTAAAATGCTGAGTAAGATATTGAAAAGGGGAGAAGTTCGGTTTTTTATTACATATATCGACGTTTCAGCCGGATTAGAGAGTTTTTCGTGTACATCTTCCATCGGTAATATAAACGGAAAATCAAGAACATTTTAGTTAATTCAAATGAAAACACATTGTTTTTATCATTTGTATTGGGAACAACATTGTCATATGTCTTTTCTTGGATGTAAATAATACGAAACCTCGCTCTATGATTTGAAGTTAAAATCCTCATATATGGTAAAATAGTGACTTTTTCACGTTAATCATGTAGTTTGATATTACGTAAATATATTCATATTTACCAATATTTTGATACTATTTCATGTAGTATAACAATATGTGATTTGGCCTTCAAATCTCAGAATGTCGTATAATATTGCATTTTAAGCAAGTTTTCTTGCATTTTGTTTCGTACGAAAAATCATCGAATTTAGCAATATTTTGACGTTTATCATCCCCTTTTCCTTTATGGGATTTAAACAAAATATCATCGAATTAGGCACTATTTTGCCGTTTTTCCACGTTTTTGTGAATTTTCAGTTTATTGTTAATAATTCATTAAATATACGATATAAATGATGCAAACACATAATTGATTAGAAATTAATCTTAAATACTTTTTTTTCAATCAACCATTTGTTTCTCGTTAAAATACTGAGTAGGATATTGAAAAGGGGAGAAGTTCTGTTTTTATTGCATATATCGACGTTTAAGCCGGATTAGAGAGTTTTTCGTGTACATCTTCCATCGGTAATATAAACGGAAAATCAGGAACATTTTAGTTAATTCTAATGAAAACACATTGATTTTTATCATTTTTATTGGAAACAACATTGTCATATGTCTTTTCTTGGATCTAAATAATACAAAACCTCACTCTATGATTTGAAGTTTAAATCCTCATATATGGTAAAATAGTTACTTTTTTCACGTTTTTCATGTAGTGTGATTTTACGTATATATATTCGTTTTTACCAATATTTCGATACTATTTCTTGTAGTATCACGATATGTGATTTTGCCTATAATTCTCAGAATTTCGCATAATATTGCATTTTAAGCAAGTTTTCTTGCATTTTGTTTCGTACGAAAAATCATCGAATTTAGCAATATTTTTACGTTCATCATCCCCTTTTCCTTCATGTGATTTAAACAAAATATCATCGAATTAGGGAATATTTTGCCGTTTTTCCACGTTTTTGTGAATTTTCAGTTAATTGTTATTAATTCATTAAATATACGATAAAAATGATGCAAACACATAATTGATTAGATAATAACATTAAATACTTCATTTTCAATCAACTATTTGTTTCTCGTTAAAATACTGAGTAAGATATTGAAAAGGGGAGAAATTCTGTTTTTATTGCATATATCGACGTTTCAGCCGGAATAGAGCGGTTTTCGTGTACATCTTCCATCGGTAATATATACGGAAAATCAGGAACATTTTAATTAATTCTAATGAAAACACATTGATTTTTATCATTTGTATTGGAAACAACATTGTCATATGTCTTTTCTTCGATCTAAATAATACGAAACCTCGCTCTATGATTTGAAGTTAAATCCTCAAATATGGTTAAATAGTGACTTTTTTCACGTTTTTCATGTAGTTTGATATTACGTAAATATATTCATTTTTACCAATATTTCGATACTATTTCATGTAGTATCACGATATGTGATTTGGCCTTCAAATCTCAGAATTCCGTATAATATTGCATTTTAAGCAATGTTTTTGTAAATTTTCAGTTTATTGGTATTAATTCATAATATATACGATAAAAATGATTCAACAAACACACATAATTGATTAGATAATAACCTTAAATAATTCATTTTCAATCAACTATTTGTTTCTCATAAAATACTGAGTAAGATATTGAAAAGGGCAGAAGTTCGGTTTTTATTGCATATATCGACGTTTCAGCCGGAATTGAGCGGTTTTCGTGTACATCTTCCATCGGTAATATAAACGGTAAATCAGGAACATTTTAGTTCATTCTAATGAAAACACATTGATTTTAATCATTTATATTGGAAACAACATTGTCATATGTCTTTTCTTGGATCTAAATAATACAAAACCTCGCTCTATGATTTGAAGTTTAAATCCTCATATATGGTAAAATAGTGACTTTTTTCACGTTTTTCATGTAGTGTGATTTTGCGTAAATATATTCGTTTTTACCAATATTTCGATACTATTTCTTGTAGTATCACGATATGTGATTTTGCCTTCAATTCTCAGAATTTCGCATAATATTGCATTTTAAGCAAGTTTTCTTGCATTTTGTTTCGTACGAAAAATCATCGAATTTAGCAATATTTTCACGTTCATCATCCCCTTTTCCTTTATGTGATTTAAACAAAATATCATCGAATTAGGCAATATTTTGCCGTTTTTCCAAGTTTTTCTGAATTTTCAGTTTATGGGTATTAATTCATTATATATATACGATAAAAATGATGCAAACACATAATTGATTTGATAATAACCTTAAATACTTCATTTTCAATCAACTATTTGTTTCTCGATAAAATACTGAGTAAGATATTGAAAAGGGGAGAAATTCTGTTTTTATTGCATATATCGACGTTTCAGACGGAATAGAGCGGTTTTCGTGTATATCTTCCATCGGTAATATAAACGGAAAATCAGGAACATTTTAGTTAATTCTAATGAAAACACATTGATTTTTATCATTTGTATTGGAAACAACATTGTCATATGTCTTTTCTTGGATCTAAATAATACGAAACCTCGCTCTATGATTTGAAGTTAAATCCTCAAATATGGTTAAATAGTGACTTTTTTCACGTTTTTAATGTAGTTTGATATTACGTAAATATATTCATTTTTACCAATATTTCAATACTATTTCATGTAATATCACGATATGTGGTTTGGCCTTCAAATCTCAGAATTCCGTATAATATTGCATTTTAAGCAATGTTTTTGTAAATTTTCAGTTTATTAGTATTAATTCATAATATATACGGTAAAAAAGATGCAAACACATAATTGATTAGATAATAACCTTAAATACTTTATTTTCAATCAACTATTTGTTTCTCATTAAAATACTGAGTAAGATATTGAAAAGGGCAGAAGTTCGGTTTTTATTGCATATATCGACGTTTCAGCAGGAATTGAGCGGTTTTCGTGTACATCTTCCATCGGTAATATAAACGGAAAATCAGGAACATTTTAGTTAATTCTAATGAAAACACATTGATTTTTATCATTTGTATTGGAAACAACATTGTTATATGTCTTTTCTTGGATCTAAATAATACAAACGTCGCTCTATAATTTGAAGTTAAAATCCTCAAATATGGTAAAATAATGACTTTTTCACGTTAATCATTTTACGTAAATATATTAATTTTTACCAATATTTCGATACTATTTCATGTAGTATAACAATATGTGATTTGGCCTTCAAATCTCAGAATGTCGTATATTATTGCATTTTAAGCAAGTTTTCTTGCATTTTGTTTCGTACGAAAAATCATCGAATTTAGCAATATTTTGACGCTTATCATCTCCTTTTCCTCTATGTGATTTAAGCAAAATATCATCGAATTAAACAATATTTTGCCGTTTTTCCACGTTTTTGTGAATTTTCAGTTTATGGGTATTAATTCATTATATATACGATAAAAATGATGCAAACACATAATTGATTAGATAATAACCTTAAATACTTCATTATGAATCAACTATTTGTTTCTCGTTAAAATACTGAGTAAGATATTGAAAAGGGGAGAAGTTCTGTTTTTATTGCATATATCGACGTTTAAGCCGGATTAGAGCGTTTTTCGTGTACATCTTCCATCGGTAATATAAACGGAAAATCTGGAACATTTTAGTTAATTCTAATGAAAACACATTGGTTTTTATCATTTGTATTGGAAACCACATTGTCATATGTATTTTCTTGGATCAAAATAATACGAAACCTCGCTCTATGATTTGAAGTTAAAATCCTCAAATAGGGTAAAATAGTGACTTATTTCACGTTTTTCATGTAGTTTGATATTACGTAAATATATTCATTTTTACCAATATTTCGATACTATTTCATGTAGTATCACGACATGTGATTTTGACTTCAAATCTCAGAATTTCGCATAATATTGCATTTTAAGCAAGTTTTCTTGCATTTTGTTTTGTACGAAAAATCATCGAATATAGCAATATTTTGACGTTTATCATACCCTTTTCCTCTATGTGATTTAAACAAAATATCATCGAATTAGGCAATATGTTGCCGTTTTTCCACGTTTTTGTGAATTTTCAGTTTATGGCTATTAATTCATTATATATACGATAAAAATGATGCAAACACATAATTGATTAGATAATAACCTGAAATACTTAATTTTCAATCAACTATTTGTTTCTCTTTAAAATACTTAGTAAGATATTGAAAAGGGGAGAAATTCTGCTTTTATTGCATATATCGACGTTTTAGCCGGAATAGAGCGGTTTTCGTGTACATCTTCCATCGGTAATGTAAACGGAAAATCAGGAACATTTTAGTTAATTCTAATGAAAACACATTGATTTTTATCATTTGTATTGGAAACAACATTGTCATATGCCTTTTCTTGGATCTTAATAATACGAAACCTCGCTCTATGATTTGAAGTTAAAATCCTCAAATATGGTAAAATAGTGACTTTTTCACGTTAATCATGTAGTTTGATATTACGTAAATATATTCATTTCTACCAATATTTCGATACTATTTCATGTAGTATCACGATATGTGATTTGGCCTTCAAATCTCAGAATGTCGCATAATATAGCATTTTTAGCAAGTTTTCTTGCATTTTTTTTCGTACGAAAAATCATCAAATTTAGCAATATTTTGACGTTTATCGTCTTCTTTTCCTTTATGTGATTTAAACAAAATATCATCGAATTAGGCAATATGTTGCCGTTTTTCCACGTTTTTGTGAATTTTCAGTTTATTGGTATTAATTCATAATATATACGATAAAAATGATGCAAACACATAATTGATTAGATAATAACCATAAATACTTCATTTTCAATCAACTATTTGTTTCTCGTTAAAATACTGAGTAAGATATTGAAAAGGGCAGAAGTTCGGTTTTTATTGCATATATTGACGTTTCAGCCGGAATTAAGCGGTTTTCGTGTACATCTTCCATCGGTAATATAAACGGGAAATCAGGAACATTTTAGTTAATTCTAATGAAAACACATTGATTTTTATCATTTGTATTGGAAACAACATTGTCATGTCTTTTCTTGGATCTAAATATTACAAAACCTCGCTCTTTGATTTGAAGTTTAAATCCTCATATATGGTAAAATAGTGACTTTTTCACGTTTTTCATGTAGTGTGATTTTACGTAAATATATTCGTTTTTACAAATATTTCGATACTATTTCATGTAGTATCACGGTATGTGATTTTGCCTTCAATTCTCAGAATTTCGCATAATATTGCATTTTAAGCAAGTTTTCTTGCATTTTGTTTCGTACGAAAAATCAACGAATTTAGCATTATTTTCACGTTCATCATCCTCTTTTCCTTTATGTGAATTAAACAAAATATCATCGAATTAGGCAATATGTTGCCGTTTTTCCACGTTTTTGTGAATTTTCAGTTTATTGGTATTAATTCATTAAATATACGATAAAAATGATGCAAGCACATAATTGATTAGAAATTAACCTTAAATACTTTATTTTCAATCAACCATTTGTTTCTCGTTAAAATACTGAGTAGGATATTGTAAAGGGGAGAAGTTCGGTTTTTATTGCATATTTCGTACGAAACAAAATGCAAGAAAATTTTGCTTAAAATGCAATATTATGCGAAATTCTGAGATATGAAGGCCAAATCACATATCGTGATACTACATGAAATAGTATTGAAATATTGGTAAAAATGAATATATTTACGTAATATCAAACTACATGAAAAATGTGAAAAATGTCACTTTTTAACCATATATGAGGATTTTAACTTCAAATCATAGAGCGAGGTTTCGTATTATTTAGATCCAAGAAAAGACATATGACAATGTTGTTTCCAATACAAATGATAAAAATCAATGTGTTTTCATTAGAATTAACTAAAATGTTCCTGATTTTCCGTTTATATTACCGATGGAAGATGTACACGAAAACATCTCTATTCCGGCTGAAACGTCGATATATGTCAATAAGTGATAGAAGGGTCACATTTACTATACTTTAATACTGATAATTAAGTTAATATATATGAGATGTTTTTATGATGGTAAAGTCCAAAGACTAATGTATTTAAGAATAATTCCCACCATTATAAGTGGTAAATTTATAATAGTATGTGGTAATGATATCCCGTATTCTATAGACAGAATGTTCCACTACAAGTTACATTTTCTATGGGAAACTTGTTTATACAACACAGCAATTATTATCTGTCTGTATGATATTATTATTAAATGGTGTCGGATTTTCCGACATAATTCCCCAGGGGGCTGCTCACGGGTCGAAGTCTTATTTAGAACAGACGAACACCGATACTCCTCCTTCGAATTATTAGATTAATTTGATGTTAGTAGTTAGTAATCACACATTTGTGCGTCTGTTCGTACAGGACGGATGTCCCATACTAGAGTTGCATGGGTTAGAAGTCTAATGCGATTTCGTGTCCCTGTTAACTCTTGAAAGGCTAATATTCAAGCCTAATTACATATTATTAAACCCAGGAGACTGAATGTGATCAAGTACTACAGTCAAGTATGATTCAGGGACTGCAGTGAGATCAGTGACATTAGATATAACTTGAAGTTTGTTCAGGTAACTGGTCACTGATATATAAACACTGAGGCCCATGGAATACATCTTGATTAAATAATAAATGTATCAAATCAGTCATCAGATTTATTGGGGTTTAATTTAGTTAATTGATTCAGAAGATTGAATAGCTCATCATTAAAGTAAAGTATGGTTCTGAGACTGCAGTGGGTTCAGTGACATTGGTCGCAGTAACTTGAAGCTGTTTTAGGCTACTGTTCACTGATTTGCCACTGAGGCCTCATGAACTCATCTTCAGCTTTAAATGATGATACTAACATCAACCTCTGTTGGTATAGTCAGCTGTAATCTCCATAGTATAATGCTACTGGAGAAATATAATCAGCTGACAAATTTAGATTTCTACTAGTATTGTTTATCTGCAGTCATAGGTCTCCCCAGGCTTGATACTGGGCCTGAGAGTAATTTACCTCCTGCAGATTTTAACATGGTTATGCCCTGATATTTAGTTGGGCTATCGATGACAATAGTCTGTCCCTACAAGGAGACCGAAGTCGGTGAGGTGATCAGACTTAATATTATCTGCCAATTTTATTCCTCTATTTCTCAGGAATTTGGCTGTTGCTCTCAGACCTTGAACTTGTAGGTCTACTGGTATTTTGTCCACCACAATGGCTTGTACTCGACAGACGTACCTGCCTAAACGTACTGATGGTTGTACCACCTGGTAGACTTGAGGTCCTGCATCTGTTACAAACCCTGAGATATTTAATGACATCTGGGCTACAGGCCTTAATTGTAGTTCATCTGCCAACTTTTTAGTGACATGTTCTCTGGGACCCTTGGTCAAACAACCCACGGGTATGAACCTTGGCCCTCTTATTCAGGATGGTAATTTGGGCAGTAGGCAAAGTCGTATTACCTTTAGACTTTGCCGATTGGACACTCTTTGTTTGTTGCACCTTGCAGTACTGTACTGTGGTGGGAATGCTATCTTCCACCTTGGGGTTTGGAGACGTTGTTTTGGTGTCTCTGCACAATGCTGCATGGTGCTGACCATTGTTACACCTATTACAGGTGTGTAATTGGGTCTCACAGTCCTTGATGTTATGTTTCCTGAGGCACCTCGTGCAATGTTGCAAATCTTTGAGTCGCTCAACACGGGCGTCACTATCAGGAAAATTAGAACAGTAATACGTTGAATGTTTCTCATCGCAGAACAAACATGTTCCATAGCTTCCAGTACCTTTTGGTGTCACGTTCTTGGGTGACACAGTAACTATAGGCTTGGAGGGTCCCACTGCATATACGCCCACACTGCTACTGTTCCACTTTGGTGTTGAATTATATTGTCTAGATTGATTTGGAGTACCTTTGGTACTCTGTGGTTTACTATTATTGGTTTCTGAGGGTTTACTTGGTGGGTTTAATTTGTCATGTGTTCGTAATTGATGAACTACTGACTTTAAACCCTCAGATATTTCATTCATGGATAAGATGCTTTTATTGTAATGAGCACTCATTTGTCTCAATATGTCCCTAGGTATTTTCTCCTGGACAATTATTTTCAAGACCCACTCAGCCCCGTTTGTATCTGCTGTCAGGCTGAGGGCATTGATCAATGATTCTACCTCCAGCTTGAAGACTTGGAGTGAATCAGCTGAAGCCTCCGGTGGGGGTAAATGCAACAGCTCATGAACTAAATGTGATGTTCTTACTTCTGGATCAGCATAATTATCCTTGAGGAGTTTTACTGCCAGATCATAGCCGTCATTAGTTAATCTCAGATGGGATACTACTGTTTTAGCCTCACCTGATTATTGGCCTTGCAAATAAGAGAGTTTACTACTCTTTGGTAAAGATTGTTTTGAGTCCACAAGGTCAACGAATTTGTTCCAAAATTCGTCCCAATCTTCCTCATCTTTTCCTGAGAAAGTGGGTAAATTAATTGGAGGGAGTCGAGCTTCTGCTTGACTCGTATTAGATGCAACTGTTGTTGTTGTTGTTGCCTTGTTCTGGGCAATTAATTTGACATAAGGCTGTAACGTGGCCTGAGTGTGATCTTCATAATTCGCAAGATCAACCATAATGCAGAGGCTCGAGAGAGTTATGCAGAGGCCTCAAGAGAGGGATTCAGAGGCTTAAGAGAGTGATGCAGAGGCTGAAGAGAGTGTTGCAGAGGCTCAAGGGAGTGATTCAGAGGCTTACGAGAGTGATGCAGAGGCTTAAGAGAGTGATGCAGAGGCTTACTAAAGTGATGCAGAGGCTCAAAAGTGGGATGCAGAGGCTTAAAAGGGTGATGCAGAAGCTCAAGAGAGTTATTCAGAGGCTCAAGAGAGTGATGCAGCAGCTTAAGAGAGTGATGAGGTTCAATAGAGGGAAGCAGAGGCTTAACATATTGATGCAAAGGCTGAAGAGAGTGATGCAGAGGCTCTAGAGAGTGATGCAGAGACTCAAGAGAGTGATGCAGAGGCTCAAGAGAGTGATGCAGAGGTTCAAGAGAGTAATGCAGAGGCTCGAGAGAGTGGTTCAGAGGCTTACGAGAGTGATGCAGAGAATCAAAAGTGTGATGCAGAGGCTCGAGAGAGTTATGCAGTGGCCTCAAGAGAGGGATTCAGAGGCTTAAGAGAGTGATGCAGAGGCTGAGGAGAGTGTTGCAGAGGCTCAAGGGAGTGATTCAGAGGCTTACGAGAGTGATGCAGAGGATTAGGAGAGTGATGCAGAGGCTTACTAAAGTGATGCAGAGGCTCAAAAGAGGGATGCAGAGGCTTAAAAGGGTGATGCAGAGGCTCAAGAGAGTGATTCAGAGGCTCAAGAGAGTGATTCAGAGGCTTTCCAGAGTGATGCAGAAGCTTAAGAGAGTGATGACGATCAATAGAGGGAAGCAGAGGCTTAAGAGATTGATGCAGAGGCTGAAAAGAGTGATGCAGAGGCTCTAGAGAGTGATGCAGAGACTCAAGAGAGTGATGCAGAGGCTCAAGAGAGTGATGCAGAGGTTCAAGAGAGTAATGCAGAGGCTCGAGAGAGTGGTTCAGAGGCTTACGAGAATGATGCAGAGAATCAAGAGTGTGATGCAGAAGGCTCGAGAGAGTTATGCAGAGGCCTCAGGAGAGGAATTCAGAGGCTTAAGAGAGTGATGCAGAGGCTGAATAGAGTGTTGCAGAGGCTCAAGAGAGTAATGCAGAGGATTTAAAGGGTAATGCAAAGGCTCCAGCGAGTGATGCAGAGGCTTGAGAGAGGGATGCAGGGGCTCAGGAGAGTGGTGCAGAGGCTCAAGAGAGTGATTCAAAGGCTTAAGAGAGTGATGCAGAGGCTTAAGAGAGTGATGCAAAGGCTTAAAAGAGGGATGCAGAGGCTCAAGAGAGGGATACAGATTCCCAAGAGAGGGATTCAGGGGCTCAAGAATGGGATGCAGAGGCTCAAGTGAGGGATGCAGAGGCACAAGAGAGGGATACAGAGGCTTATGAGAATGACGCAGAGGCTCAAGAGAGGGATGCAGAGGCTTATGAGAGTGATGCAAAGGCTCAGGAGATAGATGCAAAGGCTCATGAGAGGGATGCAGGAGTTTAAGTGAGTGATGCAGAGGCTCAAGAAAGGGATGCAAAGGCTCAGGAGAGGTATGCAGAGGCAGATGAGAGGGATGCAGGAGTTCAAGAGAGTGATGCAGGGGCTTAAGAGAGTGATGCAGAGGCTTAAGAGAGAGATGCAAAGGCTTAAGAGTGAGGGATGCAGAGGCTGGAGAGAGGGATGCAGGGGCTCAAGAGAGGGATGCAGAGGCTCAAGTGAGGGATGCAGAGGCACAAGAGAGGGATACAGAGGCTCTTGAGAATGACGCAGAGGCTCAAGAGAGGGATGCAGAGGCTTATGAGAGTGATGCAAAGGCTCAGGAGATAGATGCAAAGGCTCATGAGAGGGATGCAGGAGTTTAAGTGAGTGATGCAGAGGCTCAAGAAAGGGATGCAGAGGCTTAAGAAAGTGATGCAGAGGATCAAAAAAGGGATGCAGGTGCTTAAGAGACTGATGCAGAGGCTTGAAGAGAGTGTTGCAGATTCTTAAGAAAGGGATGCAGAGGCTCAAGAGAGTGATGCAAAGGCTCAAGAGAGTGATGCAAAGGCTGCAGGGAGTGTTGCAGAGGCTTAAGAGAGGGATGCAGAGGCTCAAGAGAGGGATGCAGAGGCTTAAGAAAGTGATGCAGAGGCTGAAGAGAGTGTTGCAGAGGCTTAAGAGAGGGATGCACAGGCTCAAGTGAGTGATGCAAAGGCTCAAGAGAGTGATGCAGAGGCTTAAGAGAATGATGCAGAGGCTTAAGAGAGGGATGCAGAGGCTCAAGAAAGGGATGCAGAGGCTCAAAAGAGGGATACAGGGGCTCAAGAGAGGGATGCAGAGGCTAGAGTGAGGGAAGCAGAGGCACAAGAGAGGGATGCAGACGCTCTTGAGAGTGACGCAGAGGCTCAAAAGAGGGATGCAGGAGTTTAAGTGAGTGATGCAGAGGCTCAAGAAAGGGATGCAGAGGCTTAAGAAAGTGATGCAGAGGATCAAAAAAGGGATGCAGAGGCTTAAGAGAGTGATGCAGAGGCTGAAGAGAGTGTTGCAGAGGCTTAAGAGAGGGATGCTGAGGCTCAAGAGAGTGATGCAAAGGCTCAAGAGAGTGATGCAAAGGCTCAAGAGAGTGATGCAGAGGCTGAAGAGAGTGTTGCAGAGGCTTAAGAGAGGAATGCAGAGGCTCAAGAGAGGGATTATTTAGACCTCTGCATCACTCTCTTGAGTCTCTGCCTCACTCTCTAGATCCTCTGCATCACTCTCTGCAGCCTCTGCATCAATCTCTTAAGCCTTAAGCGGGGCCTCGTAGCCTGGTGGATAGCACGGCAGGACTCGTAATTCTGTGGCGCGGGTTCGATTCCCGCACGAGGCAGAAACAAATGGGCAAAGTTTCTTTCACCCTATGCCCCTGTTACCTAGCAGTAAATAGGTACCTGGGAGTTAGTCAGCTGTCACGGGCTGCTTCCTGGGGGTGGAGGCCTGGTCGAGGACCGGGCCGCGGGGACACTAAATCCCCGAAATCATCTCAAGATAACCTCAAGATAGCCTCTGCATCCCTCTATTGATCCTCATCACTCTCTTAAGCTTCTGCATCAATCTCGAAAGCCTCTGAATCACTCTCTTGAGCCTCTGAATCACTCTCTTGAGCCTCTGAATCACTCTCTTGAACTTCTGCATCACCCTTTTAAGCCTCTGCATCCCTCTTTTGAGCCTCTGCATCACTTTAGTAAGCCTCTGCATCACTCTCTTAAGCCTCTGCATCACTCTCGTAAGCCTCTGAATCACTCCCTTGAGCCTCTGCAACACTCTCTTCAGCCTCTGCATCACTCTCTTAAGCCTCTGAATTCCTCTCTTGAGGCCTCTCCATAACTCTCTCGAGCCTCTGCATCACACTCTTGATTCTCTGCATCACTCTCGTAAGCCTCTGAACCACTCTCTCGAGCCTCTGCATCACTCTCTTGATCCTCTGCATCACTCTCTTGAGCCTCTGCATCACTCTCTTGAGTCTCTGCATCACTCTCTAGAGCCTCTGCATCACTCTCTTCAGTCTCTGCATCACTCTTTTAAGCCTCTGCTTCCCTCTATTGATCTTCATCACTCTCTTAAGCCTCTGCATCACTCTCGTAAGCCTCTGAATCACTCTGTTGAGCCTCTGAATCACTCACTTGAGCTTCTGCATCACCCTTTTAAGCCTCTGCATCCCTCTTTTGAGCCTCTGCATCACTTTCTTAAGCCTCTGCATCACTCACTTAAGCCTCTGCATCACTCCCGTAAGCCTCTGAATCACTCTCTTCAGCCTCTGCTTCCCTCTCCTGTGCCTCTGCATCACTCCCAAGAGCCTCTGCATCCCTCTCTTTTGCCTCTTCATCCCTCACTTCAGCCTCTTCACTCTCTTCATCACTCTCTTCATTCTCTTCTCTGAGATTCTCTTCATGAAGAGAGCCTTTTCACTCTCTTCATCACTCTCTTCATCACTCTTTTGCCTCTTCATCCCTCACTTGAGCCTCTTCACTCTCTTCATCACTCTCTTCATCACTCTTTTGCCTCTTCATCCCTCACTTGAGCCTCTTCACTCTCTTCATCACTCTTCATCACTCTCTTGAGCCTTTGCATCACTCTCTTGAGCCTCTGCATCCCTCTCTTAAGCCTCTGCAACACTCTCTTCAGCCTCTGCATCACTCTCTTAAGCCTCTGCATCCCTTTTTTCATCCTCTGCATCTCTTTCTTAAGCCTCTGCGTCACTCTCAAGAGCCTCTGCATCACTCTCTTGAACTCCTGCATCCCTCTCATGCGCCTCTGCATCCCTCTCCTGAGCCTTTGCATCACTCTCTTAAGCCTCTGCATCCCTCTCTTGAGCCTCTGCGTCACTCTCAAGAGCCTCTGTATCCCTCTCTTGTGCCTCTGCATCCTTCACTTGAGCCTCTGCATCCCTCACTTGAGCCTCTGCATCACTCTCTTGATCCTCTTCATCACTCTCTTGGGGCTCTGCATTACTCGCTTGAGCCTCTGCATCACTCTCTAGAGCCTCTGCATCACTCTCTTAAGCCTCTGCTTCCCTCTCTTGATCCTCTGCATCACTCTCTTGAGCCTCTGCATCACTCTCTTGATCCTCTGCATCACTCTCTTGAGCCTCTGCATCTCTCACATGAACTCTTGCATCCCTCTAATGAGCCTCTGCATCCCTCTCTTGAGCCTTTGCATCACTCTCTTGAGCCTCCACATCACTCTCAAAAGCCTATGCATCCCAGTCTTGTGCCTCTGCATCCCTCACCTGAGCCTCTGCATCCCATTCTTGAGCCTATGCATCACTCTCTGGAGCCTTTGCATTACCCTTTAAAGCCTCTGCATTACTCTCTTGAGCCTCTGCATCCCTCTCCTAAGACTCGGCCTCACTCTCTAAAGCCTCTGCATCACTCTCTTGAGCCTCTGCATCCCTCTCTTGAGCCTCTGCATCACTCTTCAGCCTCTTCATCCCTCTCTTGAGCCTCTGCAACACTCTCTTCAGCCTCTGCATCACTCTCTTAAGCCTCTGAATTCTTCACTTGAGGCCTCTGCATAACTCTCTCGAGCCTCTGCATCACTCTCTTGATTCTCTGCATCACTCTCGCAAGCCTCTGAATCACTCTCTCGAGCCTCTGCATCACTCTCTTGATCCTCTGCATCACTCTCTTGAGCCTCTGCATCACTCTCTTGAGTCTCTGCATCACTCTCTAGAGCCTCTGCATCACTCGCTTCAGCCTCTGTATCACTCTCTTAAGCCTCTGCTTCCCTCTATTCATCCTCTGCATCACTCTCTTGAGCCTCTCCATAACTCTCCTAAGCCTCTGCATCACTCTCGTAAGCCTCTGAATCACTCTCTTGAGCCTCTGTATCACTCTCTTGAGCCTCTGTATCACTCTCTTCAGCCCCTGCATCCCTCTCTTGAGCCTCTGCATCACTCTCTTGAGCATCTGCATTACCCTTTTAAGCCCCTGCATCCCTCTTTTGAGCCTCTGAATTACTTTCATAAGCCTCTGCATCACTCTCGTAAGCCTCTGAATCACTCTCTTCAGCCTCTGCATCCCTCTCTTGTGCCTCTGCATCACTCCCAAGAGCCTCTGCATCCCTCTCTTTTGCCTCTTCATCCCTCACTTGAGCCTCTGCATCCCTCTCTTAACTCTCTGCAACACTCTCTTCAGCCTCTGCATCACTCTCTTAAGCCTCTGCATCCCTCTCCTGAGCCTCTGCATCCCTCTCTTAAGCCTCTGCAACACTCTCTTCATCCTCTGCATCACTCTCTTGAGCCTTTGCATCACTCTCTTCAGCCTCTGCATCCCTCTCTTAAGCCTCTGCAACACTCTCTTCGTCCTCTGTATCACTCTCCTAAGCCTATGCATCCCTTTTTTGATCCTCTGCATCACTTTCTTAAGCCTCTGCATCCCTTTCTTGAGCCTCTACATCACTCACTTGAACTCCTGCAAACTCCTGTTTTGATTTAAAACTCCTGTTTTGATTTAATCTAACTAAATTTAATCTTTAATTAATTTTGATCAAACTCCTGTTTTGATTTAAATAAAATATCATCGAATTAGGCAATATTTTGCCGTTTTTCCACGTTTTTGTGAATTTTCAGTCTATGGGTATTAATTCATTATATATACGATAAAAATGATGCAAACACATAATTGATTAGATAATAACCTTAAATACTTCATTTTCAATCATCTATTTGTTTCTCGTTTAAATACTGAGTAAAATATTGAAAAGGGGAGAAGTTCGGTTTTTATTGCATATATCGACGTTTCAGCCGGAATAGAGATGTTTTCGTGTACATTTTCCATCGGTAATATAAACGGAAAGTCAGGAACATTTTAGTTAATTCTAATGAAAACACATTGATTTTTATCATTTTTATTGGAAACAACATTGTCATATGTATTTTCTTGGATCTAAATAATATGAAACCTCGCTCTATGATTTCAAGTTAAAATCCTCAAATATGGTTATATTGTGACATTTTTCACGTTTTTCATGTAGTTTGATATTACGTATATATATTCATTTTTACCAATATTTCGATACTATTTCATGTAGTATCACGATATGTGATTTGGCCTTCAAATCTCAGAATTTCGCATAATAATGCATTTTAAGCAAGTTTTCTTGCATTTTGTTTCGTACGAAACATCATCGAATTTAGCAATATTTTGACGTTTATCATCCCCTTTTCCTTTATGTTATTTAAACAAAATATCATCGAATTAGGCAATATTTTTCCGTTTTTCCACGTTTTTGTGAATTTTCAGTTTATTGTAAATTATTTATTAAATATACGATAAAAATGATGCAAACACATAATTGATTAGATAATAACCTTAAATACTTCATTTTCAATCAACCATTTGTTTCTTGTTAAAATACCGAATAGGACATTGAAAAGGGGAGAAGTTCCGTTTTTATTGCATATATCGACGTTTCAGCCGGAATTGAGCGGTTTTCCTGTTCATCTTCCATCGGTAATATAAACGGAAAATCAGGAACATTTTAGTTAATTCTAATGAAAACACATTGTTTTTTATCATTTGTATTGGAAACAACATTGTCATATGTATTTTCTTGGATCTAAATAATACGAAACCTCGCTCTATGATTTGAAATTAAAATCCTCAAGTATGGTTAAATAGTGACTTTTTTCACGTTTTTCATGTAGTTTAATATTACGTAAATATATTCATTTTTACCAATATTTCAATACCATTTCATGTAGTATCACGATATGTGATTTTTCCTTCAAATCTCAGAATTTCGCATAAAATTGCATTTTAAGCAAGTTTTCTTGCATTTTGTTTCGTGCGAAAAATTATCGAATATAGCAATATTTTCACGTTCATCATCCCCTTTTCCTTTATGTGATTTAAACAAAATATCATCGAATTAGGCAATATTTTGCCGTTTTTTAACGTTTTTGTGAATTTTCAGTTTATTGTTATTAATTCATTAAATATACGATAAAAATGATGCAAACGCATAATTGATTTCAAATTAACCTTAAATACTTTATTTTCAATCAACCATTTGTTTCTCGTTAAAATACTGAGTAGGATATTGAAAAGGGGAGAAATTCGGTTTTTATTGCATATATCGACTTTTCAGGCGGATTAGAGCGGTTTTACGTGTACATCTTCCATCGGTAATATAAACGGAAAATGAAGAACATTTTAGTTAATTCTAATGAAAACTCATTGTTTTTTTTTCATTTGTATTGGAAACAACATTGTCATATGTCTTGTCTTGGATCTAAATAATACAAAACCTCGCTCTATGACTTGAAGCTAAAATCCTCAAATATGGTAAAATAGTGACTTTTTCACGTTAATCATGTAGTTTGATATTACGTAAATATATTCATTTTTACCAATATTTCGATACTATTTCATGTAGTATCACAATATGTGATTTGGCCTTCAAATATCAGAATGTCGCATAATATTGCGTTTTAAGCAAGTTTTCTTGCATTCTGTTTCTTACGAAAAATCATCGAATTTAGCAATATTTTGACGTTTATCATCCCCTTTTCCTTTGTGTGATTTAAACAAAATATCATCGAATTAGGCAATATTTTGCCGTTTTTCCACGTTTTTGTGAATTTTCAGTGTATTGGTATTAATTCATTATATATACGATAAAAATAATGCAAACACATAATTGATTAGATAATAACCTTAAATACTTCATTTTCAATCATCTATTTGTTTCTCGTTAAAATACTCAGTAAGATGTTGAAAAGGGGAGAAGTTCGGTTTTTATTGCATATATCGACGTTTTAGCCGGATTAAAGCGGTTTTACGTGTACATCTTCCATCGGTAATATAAACGGAAAATCAAGAACATTTTAGTTAATTCTAATGAAAACACATTGTTTTTTATCATTTGTATTGGAAACAACATTGTCATATGTCTTTTCTTGGATCTAAATAATATGAAACCTCGCTCTATGATTTGAAGTTAAAATCCTCAAATATGGGTAAATAGTGATTTTTTCACGTTTTTCATGTAGTTTGATATTAGATAAATACATTCGTTTTTACCAATATTTCGATACTATTTCATGTAGTACCACAATATGTGATTTGGCCTTCAAATCTCAGAATGTCACATAATATTGCATTTTAAGCAAGTTTTCTTGCCTTTGTTTCGTACGAAAAATCATCGAATTTAGCAATATTTTGACGTTTATCATCATCCCCTTTTCCTCTATGAGATTTAAACAAAATATCATCGAATTAGGCAATATTTTGCCGTTTTTCCACGTTTTTCTGAATTTTCAGTTTATGGGTATTAATTCATTATATATACGATAAAAATGATGCAAACACATAATCGATTAGATAATAACCTTAAATACTTCATTTTCAATCATCTATTTGTTTCTCGTTAAAATACTGAGTAAGATATTGAAAAGGGGAGAAGTTCGTTTTTTTTTGCATATATCGACGATTCAGGCGGATTAGAGCGGTTTTACGTGTACATCTTTCATCAGTAATATAAACGGAAAATCAAGAACATTTTAGTTAATTCTAATGAAAACAGATTGTTTTTTATCATTTGTATTGGAAACAACATTGTCATATGTCTTTTCTTGGATCTAAATAATACGAAACCTCGCTCTATGATTTTAAGGTAAAATCCTCAAATATGGTAAAATAGTGACTTTTTCACGTTAATCATGTAGTTTGATATTACGTAAATATATTCATTTTTACCAATATTTCGATACTATTTCATGGAGAATCACGATGTGTGATTTGGCCTTCAAATCTCAGAATTTCGCATAATATTGCATTTTAAGCAAGTTTTCTTGCATTTTGTTTCGTACGAAAAATCATCAAATTTAGAAATATTTTGACGTTTATCATCCCCTTTTCCTCTATGAGATTTAAACAAAATATCATCGAATTAGGCAATATTTTCCCGTCTTTCCACGTTTTTTATGAATTTTCAGTTTATTAGTATTAATTCATTATATATACAATAAAAATGATGCAAACACATAATTGATTATATAATAACCTTAAATACTTCATTTTCAATCATCTATTTGAATCATCTGAGTAAGATATTCAAAATTGGAGAAGTTCGGTTTTTATTGCATATATCGACGTTTTAGCCGGATTAGAGCGGTTTTACGTGTACATCTTTCATCGGTAATATAAACGGAAAATCAAGAACATTTTAGTTAATTCTAATGAAAACACAATTATTTTTATCATTTGTATTGGAAACAACATTGTCATATGTCTTTTCTTGGACCTAATAATACGAAACCTCGCTCTATGATTTGAAGTTTAAATCCTTATATATGGTAAAGTAGTGACTTTTTTCACGTTTTTCATGTAGTGTGATTTTACGTAAGTATATTCGTTTTTACCAATATTTCGATACTATTTCATGACGTATCACGATATGTGATTTTGCCTTCAATTCTCAGAATTTCGCATAATATTGCGAAATATCTTTCTATCTAGATATTTTCTTTCTAGATATTTATATCTAAATATCTTTCATCGGTAATATAAACGGAAAATCAAGAACATTTTAGTTAATTCTAATGAAAACACAATTATTTTTATCATTTGTATTGGAAACAACATTGTCATATGTCTTTTCTTGGACCTAATAATACGAAACCTCGCTCTATGATTTGAAGTTTAAATCCTTATATATGGTAAAGTAGTGACTTTTTTCACGTTTTTCATGTAGTGTGATTTTACGTAAGTATATTCGTTTTTACCAATATTTCGATACTATTTCATGAAGTATCACGATATGTGATTTTGCCTTCAATTCTCAGAATTTCGCATAATATTGCATTTTAAGCAAGTTTTCTTGCATTTTATTTCGTACGAAAAATCATCGAATTTAGCAATATTTTCACGTTCATCATCCCCTTTTCCTTTATGTGATTTAAACAAAATATCATCGAATTAGGCAATATTTTGCCGTTTTTCCACGTTTTTGTGAATTTTCAGTTTATTGTTATTAATTCATTAAATATACGATAAAAATGATGCAAACGCATAATTGATTAGAAATTAACCTTAAATACTTTATTTTCAATCAACGATTTGTTTCTCGTTAAAATACTGAGTAGGATATTGAAAAGGGGAGAAGTTCGGTTTTTATTGCATATATCGACGTTTCAGCCGGATTAGAGCGGTTTTACGTGTACATCTTCCATCGGTAATATAAACCGAAAATCAAGAACATTTTAGTTAATTCTAATGAAAACACATTGTTTTTTATAATTTGTATTGGAAACACCATTCTCATGTCTTTTCTTGGATCTAAATAATACGAAACCTCGCTCTATGATTTGAAGTTAAAATCCTCAAATATGGTAAAATAGCAACTTTTTCACGTTAATCATTAAGTTTGATATTACGTAAATATATTCATTTTTACCAATATTTCGATACTATTTCATGTAGTATCACAATATGTGATTTGGCCTTCAAATCTCAGAATTTCGCATAATATTGCATTTTAAGCAAGTTTTCTTGCATTTTGTTTCGTACGAAAAATCATCGAATTTAGCAATATTTTGCCGTTTTTCCACGTTTTTGTGAATTTTCAGTTTATTGTTAATAATTCATTAAATATACGTTATAAATGATGCAAACACATAAATAATTAAATAATAACCTTAAATACTTCATTTTCAATCATCTATTTCTTTCTCGTTAAAATACTGAGAAAGATATTGAAAAGGGGAGAAGTTCTGTTCTTATTGCATATATCGACGTTTAAGCCGGATTAGAGCGTTTTTCGAGTACATCTTCCATCGGTAATATAAACGGAAAATCAGGAACATTTTAGTTAATTTTAATGAAAACACATTGATTTTTATCATTTTTATTGGAAACAACATTGTCATATGTTTTTCTTGGACCTAATAATACGAAACCTCGCTCTATGATTTGAAGTTTAAATCCTTATATATGGTAAAGTAGTGACTTTTTTCACGTTTTTCATGTAGTGTGATTTTACGTAAGTATATTCGTTTTTACCAATATTTCGATACTATTTCATGAAGTATCACGATATGTGATTTTGCCTTCAATTCTCAGAATTTCGCATAATATTGCATTTTAAGCAAGTTTACTTGCATTTTATTTCGTACGAAAAATCATCGAATTTAGTAATATTTTGACGTTTATCATCCCCTTTTCCTTTATGTGATTTAAACAAAATATCATCGAATTAGGCAATATTTTGCCGTTTTTCCACGTTTTTGTGAATTTTCAGTTTATTGGTATTAATTCATTATATATACGATAAAAATGATGCAAACACATAATTGATTATATAATAACCTAAATACTTCATTTTCAATCATCTATTTGTTTCTCGTTAAAATACTGAGTAAGATATTGAAAATTGGAGAAGTTCGGTTTTTATTGCATATATCGACGTTTCAGCCGGATTAGAGCGGTTTTACGTGTACATCTTCCATCGGTAATATAAACGGAAAATCAAGAACATTTTAGTTAATTCTAATGAAAACACATTGTTTCTTATAATTTGTATTAGAAACACCATTCTCATATGTCTTTTCTTGGATCTAAATAATACGAAACCTCGCTCTATGATTTGAAGTTAAAATCCTCAAATATGGTAAAATAGTGACTTTTTTCACGTTTTTCATGTAGTTTGATATTACGTAAATATATTCATTTTTACCAATATTTCGATACTATTTCATGTAGTATCACGACATGTGAGTTGGCCTTCAAATCTCAGAATATCGCATAAAATTGCATTTTAAGCTATTTTTTTTGCATTTTGTTTCGTACGAAAAATCATCGAATTTAGCAATATTTTGACGTTTATTATCTCCTTTTCCTTTATGTGATTTAAACAAAATATCATCGAATTAGGCAATATTTTGCCGTTTTTCCACGTTTTTGTGAATTTTCAATTTATTGTTATTAATTCATTAAATATACGATAAAAATGATGCAAACACATAATTGATTAGATAATAACCTTAAATACTTCATTTTCAATCATCTATTTGTTTCTCGTTAAAATGCTGAGTAAGATATTGAAAAGGGGAGAAGTTCGGGTTTTTATTGCATATATCGACGTTTCAGCCGGATTAGAGCGGTTTTACGTGTACATCTTCCATCGGTAATATAAACGGAAAATCAAGAACATGTTAGTTAATTCTAATGAAAACACATTGTTTCTTATAATTTGTATTGGAAACACCATTCTCATATGTCTTTTCTTGGACCTAAATAATACGAAACCTCGCTCTATGATTTGAAGTTAAAATCCTCAAATATGGTAAAATAGTGACTTTTTCACGTTATTCATTTAGTTTGATATTACGTAAATATATTCATTTTTACCAATATTTCGATACTATTTCATGTAGTATCACAACATGTGATTTAGCCTTCAAATCTCAGAATGTCGCATAATATTGCATTTTAAGCAAGTTTTCTTCCATTTTGTTTCGTACGAAAAATCATCGAATTTAGCAATATTTTGCCGTTTTTCCACGTTTTTGTGAATTTTCAGTTTATTGTTAATAATTCATTAAATATACGTTATAAATGATGCAAACACATAAATAATTATATAATAACCTTAAATACTTCATTTTCAATCATCTATTTCTTTCTCGTTAAAATACTGAGAAAGATATTGAAAAGGGGAGAAGTTCTGTTCTTATTGCATATATCGACGTTTAAGCCGGATTAGAGCGTTTTTCGAGTACATCTTCCATCGGTAATATAAACGGAAAATCAGGAACATTTTAGTTAATTTTAATGAAAACACATTGATTTTTATCATTTTTATTGGAAACAACATTGTCATATGTTTTTCTTGGACTTAATAATACGAAACCTCGCTCTATGATTTGAAGTTTAAATCCTCAAATATGGTTAAAAAGTGACTTTTTCACGTTTTTCATGAAGTTTGATATTACATAAATATATTCATTTTTACCAATATTTCGACACTATTTCATGTAGTATCACAATATGTGATTTGGCCTTCAAATCTCAGAACTTCGCAAAATATTGCATTTTAAGCAAGTTTTCTTGCATTTTGTTTCGTACGAAAAATCATCGAATTTAGTAATATTTTGACGTTTATCATCATCTTTTTCTTTATGTGATTTAAACAAATTATCATCGAATTAGGCAATATTTTGTCGTTTTTCCACGTTTTTGTGAATTTTCAGTTTATTGTTATTAATTCATTATATATACGATAAAAATAATGCAAACGCATAATAACCTTAAATACTTTATTTTCAATCATCTATTTGTTTCTCGTTAAAATACTCAGTAAGATATTGAGAAGGGGAGAAGTTCGGTTTTTATTGCATATATCGACGATTTAGCCGGATTAGAGCGGTTTTACGTGTACATCTTTCATCGGTAATATAAACGGAAAATCAAGAACATTTTAGTTAATTCTAATGAAAACACATTGTTTTTTTATCATTTGTATTGGAAACAACATTGTCATATGTCTTTTATTGGATCTAAATAATACGAAACCTCGCTCTATGATTTGAAGTTAAAATCCTCAAACTTGGTAAAACTGTGACTTTTTCACGTTAATTATGTAGTTTGATATTACGTAAATATATTCATTTTTACCAATATTTCGATACTATTTCATGGAGAATCACGATGTGTGATTTGGCCATCAAATCACAGGATTTCGCATAATATTGCATTTTAAGCAAGTTTTCTTGCATTTTGTTTCGTACGAAAAATCATCAAATTTAGCAATATTTTGACGTTTATCATCCCCATTTCCTTTATGTGATTTAAACAAAATATCATCGAATTAGGCAATATTTTCCCGTCTTTCCACGTTTTTATGAATTTTCAGTTTATTAGTATTAATTCATTATATATACAATAAAAATGATGCAAACACATAATTGATTATATAATAACCTTAAATACTTCATTTTCAATCATCTATTTGTTTCTCGTTAAAATACTGAGTAAGATATTCAAAATTGGAGAAGTTCGGTTTTTTATTGCATATATCGACGTTTTAGCCGGATTAGAGCGGTTTTACGTGTACATCTTCCATCGGTAATATAAACGGAAAATCAAGAACATTTTAGTTAATTCTAATGAAAACACAATTAATTTTATCATTTGTATTAGAAACAACATTGTCATATGTCTTTTCTTGGACCTAATAATACGAAACCTCGCTCTATGATTTGAAGTTTAAATCCTTATATATGGTAAAGTAGTGACTTTTTTCACGTTTTTCATGTAGTGTGATTTTACGTAAGTATATTCGTTTCTACCAATATTTCGATACTATTTCATGAAGTATCACGATATGTGATTTTGCCTTCAATTCTCAGAATTTCGCATAATATTGCATTTTAAGCAAGTTTTCTTGCATTTTATTTCGTACGAAAAATCATCGAATTTAGCAATATTTTCACGTTCATCATCCCCTTTTCCTTTTTGTGATTTAAACAAAATATCATCGAATTAGGCAATGTTTTGCCGTTTTTCCACGTTTTTGTGAATTTTCAGTTTATTGTTAATAATTCATTGAATATACGATATAAATGATGCAAACACATAAATAATTAGATAATAACCATAAATACTTCATTTTCAATCATCTATTTGTTTCTCGTTAAAATACTGAGTAAGATATTGAAAAGGGGAGAAGTTCTGTTTTTATTGCATATATCGACGTTAAAGCCGGATTACAGCGTTTTTCGTGTACATCTTCCATCGGTAATATAAACGGAAAATCAGGAACATTTTAGTTAATTGTAATGAAAACACATTGATTTTTATCATTTTTATTGGAAACAACATTGTCATATGTCTTTTCTTGGATCTAAATAATACAAAACCTCGCTCTATGATTTGAAGTTAAAATCCTCAAATATGGTAAAATAGTGACTTTTTCACGTTAATCATGTAGTGTGATATTACGTAAATATATTCGTTTTTACCAATATTTCGATACTATTTCATGTAGTATCAAGATATGTGATTTGGCCTTCATATCTTAGAATTTCGCATAATATTGCATTTTAAGCAAGTTTTCTTGCATTTTGTTTCGTACGAAAAACCATCATATTTAGCAATATTTTGACGTTTATCATCCCCTTTTCCTTTATGTGATTTAAACAAAATATCATCGAATTAGGCAATATTTTGCCGTTTTTCCACGTTTTTGTGAATTTTCAGTTTATTGGTATTAATTCATTATATATACGATAAAAATGATGCAAACACATAATTGATTATATAATAACCTAAATACTTCATTTTCAATCATCTATTTGTTTCTCGTTAAAATACTGAGTAAGATATTGAAAATTGGAGAAGTTCGGTTTATATTGCATATATCGACGTTTCAGCCGGATTAGAGCGGTTTTACGTGTACATCTTCCATCGGTAAACTAAACGGAAAATCAAGAACATTTTAGTTAATTCTAATGAAAACACATTGTTTCTTATAATTTGTATTAGAAACACCATTCTCATATGTCTTTTCTTGGATCTAAATATTACGAAACCTCGCTCTATGATTTGAAGTTAAAATCCTCTAATATGGTAAAATAGTGACTTTTTTCACGTTTTTCATGTAGTTTGATATTACGTAAATATATTCATTTTTACCAATATTTCGATACTATTTCATGTAGTATCACGACATGTGAGTTGGCCTTCAAATCTCAGAATATCGCATAATATTGCATTTTAAGCTATTTTTTTTGCATTTTGTTTCCTACGAAAAATCATCGAATTTAGCAATATCTTGACGTTTATTATCTCCTTTTCCTTTATGTGATTTAAACAAAATATCATCGAATTAGGCAATATTTTGCCGTTTTTCCACGTTTTTGTGAATTTTCAATTTATTGTTATTAATTCATTAAATATACGATAAAAATGATGCAAACACAAAATTGATTAGATAATAACCTTAAATACTTCATTTTCAATCATCTATTTGTTTCTCGTTAAAATGCTCAGTAAGATATTGAAAAGGGGAGAAGTTCGGGTTTTTATTGCATATATCGACGTTTCAGCCGGATTAGAGCGGTTTTACGTGTACATCTTCCATCGGTAATATAAACGGAAAATCAAGAACATTTTAGTTAATTCTAATGAAAACACATTGTTTCTTATAATTTGTATTGGAAACACCATTCTCATATGTCTTTTCTTGGATCTAAATAATACGAAACCTCGCTCTATGATTTGAAGTTAAAATCCTCAAATATGGTAAAATAGTGACTTTTTCACGTTATTCATTTAGTTTGATATTACGTAAATATATTCATTTTACCAATATTTCGATACTATTTCATGTAGTATCACAACATGTGATTTAGCCTTCAAATCTCAGAATGTCGCATAATATTGCATTTTAAGCAAGTTTTCTTGCATTTTGTTTCGTACGAAAAATCATCGAATTTAGCAATATTTTGCCGTTTTTCCACGTTTTTGTGAATTTTCAGTTTATTGTTAATAATTCATTAAATATACGTTATAAATGATGCAAACACATAAATAATTAGATAATAACCTTAAATACTTCATTTTCAATCATCTATTTGTTTCTCGTTAAAATGCTGAGTAAGATATTGAAAAGGGGAGAAGTTCGGGTTTTTATTGCATATATCGACGTTTCAGCCGGATTAGAGCGGTTTTAAGTGTACATCTTCCATCGGTAATATAAACGGAAAATCAAGAACATTTTAGTTAATTCTAATGAAAACACATTGATTTTATCATTTGTATTGGAAACAACATTGTCATATGTATTTTCTTGGATCTAAATAATACGAAACCTCGCTCTATGATATGTAGTTAAAATCCTCAAATATGGTAAAATAGTGACTTTTTCACGTTAATCATGTAGTTTGATATTACGTAAATATATTCATTTTTACCAGTATTTCGATACTATTTCATGTAGTATCACAATATGTGATTTGGCCTTCAAATCTCAGAATGTCGTATAATATTGCATTTTAAGCAAGTTTTCTTGCATTTTGTTTCGTACGAAAAATCATCGAATTTAGCAATATTTTGACGTTTATCATCCCCTTTTCCTTTATGTGATTTAAACAAAATATCATCGAATTAGGCAATATTTTGCCGTTTTTCCACGTTTATGTGAATTTTCAGTTTATTGTTAATAATTCATTATATATACGATAAAAATGATGCAAACACATAATTGATTAGATAATAACCTTAAATATTTCATTTTCAATCATCTATTTGTTTCTCGTTAAAATACTAAGTAAGATATTGAAAAGGGGAGAAGTTCTGTTTTTATTGCATATATCGACGTTTAAGCCGGATTAGAGCGTTTTTCGTGTACATCTTCCTTCGGTAATATAAACGGAAAATCAGGAACATTTTAGTTAATTCTAATGAAAACACATTGATTTTTATCATTTTTATTGGAAACAACATTGTCATATGTCTTTTCTTGGATCTAAATAATACGAAACCTCGCTCTATGATTTGAAGTTTAAATCCTCATATATGGTAAAGTAGTGACTTTTTTCACGTTTTTCATGTAGTGTGATTTTACGTAAGTATATTCGTTTTTACCAATATTTCGATACTATTTCATGTAGTATCACGATATGTGATTTTGCCTTCAATTCTCAGAATTTCGCATAATATTGCATTTTAAACAAGTTTTCTTGCATTTTGTTTCATACGAAAAATCATCGAATTTAGCAATATTTTCACGTTCATCATCCCCTTTTCCTTTATGTGATTTAAACAAAATATCATCGAATTAGGCAATATTTTGCCGTTTTTCCACGTTTTTGTGAATTTTCAATTTATTGTTATTAATTCATTAAATATACGATAAAAATGATGCAAACACATAATTGATTAGATAATAACCTTAAATACTTCATTTTCAATCATCTATTTGTTTCTCGTTAAAATGCTGAGTAAGATATTGAAAAGGGGAGAAGTTCGGGTTTTTATTGCATATATCGACGTTTCAGCCGGATTAGAGCGGTTTTACGTGTACATCTTCCATCGGTAATATAAACGGAAAATCAAGAACATTTTAGTTAATTCTAATGAAAACACATTGTTTCTTATAATTTGTATTGGAAACACCATTCTCATATGTCTTTTCTTGGATCTAAATAATACGAAACCTCGCTCTATGATTTGAAGTTAAAATCCTCAAATATGGTAAAATAGTGACTTTTTCACGTTATTCATTTAGTTTGATATTACGTAAATATATTCATTTTACCAATATTTCGATACTATTTCATGTAGTATCACAACATGTGATTTAGCCTTCAAATCTCAGAATGTCGCATAATATTGCATTTTAAGCAAGTTTTCTTGCATTTTGTTTCGTACGAAAAATCATCGAATTTAGCAATATTTTGCCGTTTTTCCACGTTTTTGTGAATTTTCAGTTTATTGTTAATAATTCATTAAATATACGTTATAAATGATGCAAACACATTAATAATTAGATAATAACCTTAAATACTTCATTTTCAATCATCTATTTCTTTCTCGTTAAAATACTGAGAAAGATATTGAAAAGGGGAGAAGTTCTGTTTTTATTGCATATATCGACGTTTAAGCCGGATTAGAGCGTTTTTCGAGTACATCTTCCATCGGTAATATAAACGGAAAATCAGGAACATTTTAGTTAGTTAATTTTAATGAAAACACATTGATTTTTATCATTTTTATTGGAAACAACATTGTCATATGTCTTTTCTTGGACCTAATAATACGAAACCTCGCTCTATGATTTGAAGTTTAAATCCTCATATATGGTAAAGTAGTGACTTTTTTCACGTTTTTCATGCAGTGTGATTTTACGTAAGTAAATTCGTTTTTACCAATATTTCGATACTATTTCATGTAGTATCACGATATGTGATTTTGCCTTCAATTCTCAGAATTTCGCATAATATTGCATTTTAAGCAAGTTTTCTTGCATTTTGTTTCCTACGAAAAATCATCGAATTTAGCAATATTTTCACGTTCATCATCCCCTTTTCCTTTATGTGATTTAAACAAAATATCATCGAATTAGGCAATATTTTGCCGTTTTTCCACGTTTTTGTGAATTTTCAGTTTATTGTTATTAATTCATTATATATACGATAAAAATGATGCAAACACATAATTGATTAGAAATTAACCTTAAATACTTTATTTTCAATCAACCATATGTTTCTCGTTAAAATACTGAGATATTGAAAAGGGGAGAAGTTCGGTTTTTATTGCATATATCGACGTTTCAGCCGGATTAGAGCGGTTTTACGTGTACATCTTCCATCGGTAATATAAACGGAAAATCAGGAACATTTTAGTTAATTCTAATGAAAACACATTGATTTTTATCATTTGTATTGGAAACAACATTGTCATATGTCTTTTCTTGGATCTAAATAATACGAAACCTCGCTCTATGATTTGAAGTTAAAATCCTCAAATATGGTAAAATAGTGACTTTTTTCACGTTTTTCATGTAGTTTGATATTACGTAAATATATTCATTTTTACCAATATTTCGATACTATTTCATGTAGTATCACGATATGTGAGTTGGCCTTCAAATCTCAGAATATCGCATAAAATTGCATTTTAAGCTATTTTTTTTGCATTTTGTTTCGTACGAAAAATCATCGAATTTAGCAATATTTTGACGTTTATTATCTCCTTTTCCTTTGTGTGATTTAAACAAAATATCATCGAATTAGGCAATATTTTGCCGTTTTTCCACGTTTTTGTGAATTTTCAGTTTTTTGTTATTAATTCATTAAATAGACGATAAAAATGATGCAAACACATAATTGATTAGATAATAACCTTAAATACTTCATTTTCAATCATCTATTTGTTTCTCGTTAAAATGCTGAGTAAGATATTGAAAAGGGGAGAAGTTCGGGTTTTTATTGCATATATCGACGTTTCAGCCGCATTAGAGCGGTTTTAAGTGTACATCTTCCATCGGTAATATAAACGGAAAATCAAGAACATTTTAGTTAATTCTAATGAAAACACATTGATTTTTATCATTTGTATTGGAAACAACATTGTCATATGTATTTTCTTGGATCTAAATAATACGAAACCTCGCTCTATGATATGTAGTTAAAATCCTCAAATATGGTAAAATAGTGACTTTTTCACGTTAATCATGTAGTTTGATATTACGTAAATATATTCATTTTTACCAGTATTTCGATACTATTTCATGTAGTATCACAATATGTGATTTGGCCTTCAAATCTCAGAATGTCGTATAATATTGCATTTTAAGCAAGTTTTCTTGCATTTTGTTTCGTACGAAAAATCATCGAATTTAGCAATATTTTGACGTTTATCATCCCCTTTTCCTTTATGTGATTTAAACAAAATATCATCGAATTAGGCAATATTTTGCCGTTTTTCCACGTTTATGTGAATTTTCAGTTTATTGTTAATAATTCATTATATATACGATAAAAATGATGCAAACACATAATTGATTAGATAATAACCTTAAATATTTCATTTTCAATCATCTATTTGTTTCTCGTTAAAATACTAAGTAAGATATTGAAAAGGGGAGAAGTTCTGTTTTTATTGCATATATCGACGTTTAAGCCGGATTAGAGCGTTTTTCGTGTACATCTTCCTTCGGTAATATAAACGGAAAATCAGGAACATTTTAGTTAATTCTAATGAAAACACATTGATTTTTATCATTTTTATTGGAAACAACATTGTCATATGTCTTTTCTTGGATCTAAATAATACGAAACCTCGCTCTATGATTTGAAGTTTAAATCCTCATATATGGTAAAGTAGTGACTTTTTTCACGTTTTTCATGTAGTGTGATTTTACGTAAGTATATTCGTTTTTACCAATATTTCGATACTATTTCATGTAGTATCACGATATGTGATTTTGCCTTCAATTCTCAGAATTTCGCATAATATTGCATTTTAAACAAGTTTTCTTGCATTTTGTTTCATACGAAAAATCATCGAATTTAGCAATATTTTCACGTTCATCATCCCCTTTTCCTTTATGTGATTTAAACAAAATATCATCGAATTAGGCAATATTTTGCCGTTTTTCCACGTTTTTGTGAATTTTCAGTTTATTGTTATTAATTCATTATATATATATGATAAAAATGATGCAAACGCATAATTGATTAGAAATTAACCTTAAATACTTTATTTTCAATCAACGATTTGTTTCTCGTTAAAATACTGAGTAGGATATTGAAAAGGGGAGAAGTTCGGTTTTTATTGCATATATCGACGTTTCAGCCGGATTAGAGCGGTTTTACGTGTACATCTTCCATCGGTATTATAAACGGAAAATCAAGAACATTTTAGTTAATTCTAATGAAAACACATTGTTTTTTATAATTTGTATTGGAAACACCATTGTCATATGTCTTTTCTTGGATCTAAATAATACGAAACCTCGCTCTATGATATGCAGTTAAAATCCTCAAATATGGTAAAATAGTGACTTTTTCACGTTAATCATGTAGTTTGATAATACGTAAATATATTCATTTTTACCAGTATTTCGATACTATTTCATGTAGTATCACAATATGTGATTTGGCCTTCAAATCTCAGAATGTCGTATAATATTGCATTTTAAGCAAGTTTTCTTGCATTTTGTTTCGTACGAAAAATCATCGAATTTAGCAATATTTTGACGTTTATCATCCCCTTTTCCTTTATGTGATTTAAACAAAATATCATCGAATTAGGCAATATTTTGCCGTTTTTCCACGTTTATGTGAATTTTCAGTTTATTGTTAATAATTCATTATATATACGATAAAAATGATGCAAACACATAATTGATTAGATAATAACCTTAAATATTTCATTTTCAATCATCTATTTGTTTCTCGTTAAAATACTAAGTAAGATATTGAAAAGGGGAGAAGTTCTGTTTTTATTGCATATATCGACGTTTAAGCCGGATTAGAGCGTTTTTCGTGTACATCTTCCTTCGGTAATATAAACGGAAAATCAGGAACATTTTAGTTAATTCTAATGAAAACACATTGATTTTTATCATTTTTATTGGAAACAACATTGTCATATGTCTTTTCTTGGATCTAAATAATACGAAACCTCGCTCTATGATTTGAAGTTTAAATCCTCATATATGGTAAAGTAGTGACTTTTTTCACGTTTTTCATGTAGTGTGATTTTACGTAAGTATATTCGTTTTTACCAATATTTCGATACTATTTCATGTAGTATCACGATATGTGATTTTGCCTTCAATTCTCAGAATTTCGCATAATATTGCATTTTAAACAAGTTTTCTTGCATTTTGTTTCATACGAAAAATCATCGAATTTAGCAATATTTTCACGTTCATCATCCCCTTTTCCTTTATGTGATTTAAACAAAATATCATCGAATTAGGCAATATTTTGCCGTTTTTCCACGTTTTTGTGAATTTTCAGTTTATTGTTATTAATTCATTATATATATATGATAAAAATGATGCAAACGCATAATTGATTAGAAATTAACCTTAAATACTTTATTTTCAATCAACGATTTGTTTCTCGTTAAAATACTGAGTAGGATATTGAAAAGGGGAGAAGTTCGGTTTTTATTGCATATATCGACGTTTCAGCCGGATTAGAGCGGTTTTACGTGTACATCTTCCATCGGTATTATAAACGGAAAATCAAGAACATTTTAGTTAATTCTAATGAAAACACATTGTTTTTTATAATTTGTATTGGAAACACCATTGTCATATGTCTTTTCTTGGATCCAAATAATACGAAACCTCGCTCTATGATTTGAAGTTAAAATCCTCAAATATGGTAAAATAGTGACTTTTTCACGTTAATCATTTAGTTTGATATTACGTAAATATATTCATTTTTACCAATATTTCGATACTATTTCTTGTAGTATCACAATATGTGATTTGGCCTTCAAATCTCAGAATGACGCATAATATTGCATTTTAAGCAAGTTTTCTTGCATTTTGTTTCGTACGAAAAATCATCGAATTTAGCAATATTTTGACGTTTATCATCTCCTCTCCCTTTATGTGATTTAAACAAAATATCATCGAATTAGGCAATATTTTGCCGTTTTTCCACGTTTTTGTGAATTTTCAGTTTATTGTTATTAATTCATTAAATATACGATAAAAATGATGCAAACACATAATTGATTATATAATAACCTTAAATACTTCATTTTCAATCATCTATTTGTTTCTCGTTAAAATACTGAGTAGGATATTGAAAAGGGGAGAAGTTCTGTTTTTATTGCATATATCGACGTTTAAGCCGGATTAGAGCGTTTTTCGTGTACATCTTCCTTCGGTAATATAAACGGAAAATCAGGAACATTTTAGTTAATTCTAATGAAAACACATTGATTTTTATCATTTTTATTGGAAACAACATTGTCATATGTCTTTTCTTGGATCTAAATAATACGAAACCTCGCTCTATGATTTGAAGTTTAAATCCTCATATATGGTAAAGTAGTGACTTTTTTCACGTTTTTCATGTAGTGTGATTTTACGTAAGTATATTCGTTTTTACCAATATTTCGATACTATTTCATGTAGTATCACGATATGTGATTTTGCCTTCAATTCTCAGAATTTCGCATAATATTGCATTTTAAACAAGTTTTCTTGCATTTTGTTTCATACGAAAAATCATCGAATTTAGCAATATTTTCACGTTCATCATCCCCTTTTCCTTTATGTGATTTAAACAAAATATCATCGAATTAGGCAATATTTTGCCGTTTTTCCATGTTTTTGTGAATTTTCAATTTATTGTTATTAATTCATTAAATATACGATAAAAATGATGCAAACACATAATTGATTAGATAATAACCTTAAATACTTCATTTTCAATCATCTATTTGTTTCTCGTTAAAATGCTGAGTAAGATATTGAAAAGGGGAGAAGTTCGGGTTTTTATTGCATATATCGACGTTTCAGCCGGATTAGAGCGGTTTTACGTGTACATCTTCCATCGGTAATATAAACGGAAAATCAAGAACATTTTAGTTAATTCTAATGAAAACACATTGTTTCTTATAATTTGTATTGGAAACACCATTCTCATATGTCTTTTCTTGGATCTAAATAATACGAAACCTCGCTCTATGATTTGAAGTTAAAATCCTCAAATATGGTAAAATAGTGACTTTTTCACGTTATTCATTTAGTTTGATATTACGTAAATATATTCATTTTACCAATATTTCGATACTATTTCATGTAGTATCACAACATGTGATTTAGCCTTCAAATCTCAGAATGTCGCATAATATTGCATTTTAAGCAAGTTTTCTTGCATTTTGTTTCGTACGAAAAATCATCGAATTTAGCAATATTTTGCCGTTTTTCCACGTTTTTGTGAATTTTCAGTTTATTGTTAATAATTCATTAAATATACGTTATAAATGATGCAAACACATAAATAATTAGATAATAACCTTAAATACTTCATTTTCAATCATCTATTTCTTTCTCGTTAAAATACTGAGAAAGATATTGAAAAGGGGAGAAGTTCTGTTTTTATTGCATATATCGACGTTTAAGCCGGATTAGAGCGTTTTTCGAGTACATCTTCCATCGGTAATATAAACGGAAAATCAGGAACATTTTAGTTAATTTTAATGAAAACACATTGATTTTTATCATTTTTATTGGAAACAACATTGTCATATGTCTTTTCTTGGACCTAATAATACGAAACCTCGCTCTATGATTTGAAGTTTAAATCCTCATATATGGTAAAGTAGTGACTTTTTTCACGTTTTTCATGTAGTGTGATTTTACGTAAGTAAATTCGTTTTTACCAATATTTCGATACTATTTCATGTAGTATCACGATATGTGATTTTGCCTTCAATTCTCAGAATTTCGCATAATATTGCATTTTAAGCAAGTTTTCTTGCATTTTGTTTCCTACGAAAAATCATCGAATTTAGCAATATTTTCACGTTCATCATCCCCTTTTCCTTTATGTGATTTAAACAAAATATCATCGAATTAGGCAATATTTTGCCGTTTTTCCACGTTTTTGTGAATTTTCAGTTTATTGTTATTAATTCATTATATATACGATAAAAATGATGCAAACACATAATTGATTAGAAATTAACCTTAAATACTTTATTTTCAATCAACCATATGTTTCTCGTTAAAATACTGAGATATTGAAAAGGGGAGAAGTTCGGTTTTTATTGCATATATCGACGTTTCAGCCGGATTAGCGCGGTTTTACGTGTACATCTTCCATCGGTAATATAAACGGAAAATCAGGAACATTTTAGTTAATTCTAATGAAAACACATTGATTTTTATCATTTGTATTGGAAACAACATTGTCATATGTCTTTTCTTGGATCTAAATAATACGAAACCTCGCTCTATGATTTGAAGTTAAAATCCTCAAATATGGTAAAATAGTGACTTTTTTCACGTTTTTCATGTAGTTTGATATTACGTAAATATATTCATTTTTACCAATATTTCGATACTATTTCATGTAGTATCACGATATGTGAGTTGGCCTTCAAATCTCAGAATATCGCATAAAATTGCATTTTAAGCTATTTTTTTTGCATTTTGTTTCGTACGAAAAATCATCGAATTTAGCAATATTTTGACGTTTATTATCTCCTTTTCCTTTGTGTGATTTAAACAAAATATCATCGAATTAGGCAATATTTTGCCGTTTTTCCACGTTTTTGTGAATTTTCAGTTTTTTGTTAATAATTCATTAAATAGACGATAAAAATGATGCAAACACATAATTGATTAGATAATAACCTTAAATACTTCATTTTCAATCATCTATTTGTTTCTCGTTAAAATGCTGAGTAAGATATTGAAAAGGGGAGAAGTTCGGGTTTTTATTGCATATATCGACGTTTCAGCCGGATTAGAGCGGTTTTAAGTGTACATCTTCCATCGGTAATATAAACGGAAAATCAAGAACATTTTAGTTAATTCTAATGAAAACACATTTATTTTTATCATTTGTATTGGAAACAACATTGTCATATGTATTTTCTTGGATCTAAATAATACGAAACCTCGCTCTATGATATGTAGTTAAAATCCTCAAATATGGTAAAATAGTGACTTTTTCACGTTAATCATGTAGTTTGATATTACGTAAATATATTCATTTTTACCAGTATTTCGATACTATTTCATGTAGTATCACAATATGTGATTTGGCCTTCAAATCTCAGAATGTCGTATAATATTGCATTTTAAGCAAGTTTTCTTGCATTTTGTTTCGTACGAAAAATCATCGAATTTAGCAATATTTTGACGTTTATCATCCCCTTTTCCTTTATGTGATTTAAACAAAATATCATCGAATTAGGCAATATTTTGCCGTTTTTCCACGTTTATGTGAATTTTCAGTTTATTGTTAATAATTCATTATATATACGATAAAAATGATGCAAACACATAATTGATTAGATAATAACCTTAAATATTTCATTTTCAATCATCTATTTGTTTCTCGTTAAAATACTAAGTAAGATATTGAAAAGGGGAGAAGTTCTGTTTTTATTGCATATATCGACGTTTAAGCCGGATTAGAGCGTTTTTCGTGTACATCTTCCTTCGGTAATATAAACGGAAAATCAGGAACATTTTAGTTAATTCTAATGAAAACACATTGATTTTCATCATTTTTATTGGAAACAACATTGTCATATGTCTTTTCTTGGATCTAAATAATACGAAACCTCGCTCTATGATTTGAAGTTTAAATCCTCATATATGGTAAAGTAGTGACTTTTTTCACGTTTTTCATGTAGTGTGATTTTACGTAAGTATATTCGTTTTTACCAATATTTCGATACTATTTCATGTAGTATCACGATATGTGATTTTGCCTTCAATTCTCAGAATTTCGCATAATGTTGCATTTTAAACAAGTTTTCTTGCATTTTGTTTCATACGAAAAATCATCGAATTTAGCAATATTTTCACGTTCATCATCCCCGTTTCCTTTATGTGATTTAAACAAAATATCATCGAATTAGGCAATATTTTGCCGTTTTTCCACGTTTTTGTGAATTTTCAGTTTATTGTTATTAATTCATTATATATACGATAAAAATGATGCAAACACATAATTGATTAGAAATTAACCTTAAATACTTTATTTTCAATCAACCATATGTTTCTCGTTAAAATACTGAGATATTGAAAAGGGGAGAAGTTCGGTTTTTATTGCATATATCGACGTTAAAGCCGGATTAGAGCGGTTTTACGTGTACATCTTCCATCGGTAATATAAACGGAAAATCAGGAACATTTTAGTTAATTCTAATGAAAACACATTGATTTTTATCATTTGTATTGGAAACAACATTGTCATATGTCTTTTCTTGGATCTAAATAATACGAAACCTCGCTCTATGATTTGAACTTAAAATCCTCAAATATGGTAAAATAGTGACTTTTTTCACGTTTTTCATGTAGTTTGATATTACGTAAATATATTCATTTTCACCAATATTTCGATACTATTTCATGTAGTATCACGATATGTGAGTTGGCCTTCAAATCTCAGAATATCGCATAAAATTGCATTTTAAGCTATTTTTTTTGCATTTTGTTTCGTACGAAAATCATCGAATTTAGCAATATTTTGACGTTTATTATCTCCTTTTCCTTTGTGTGATTTAAACAAAATATCATCGAATTAGGCAATATTTTGCCGTTTTTCCACGTTTTTGTGAATTTTCAGTTTTTTGTTATTAATTCATTAAATAGACGATAAAATTTACATAATTGATTAGATAAACACATAATTGATTAGATAATAACCTTAAATACTTCATTTTCAATCATCTATTTGTTTCTCGTTAAAATGCTGAGTAAGATATTGAAAAGGGGAGAAGTTCGGGTTTTTATTGCATATATCGACGTTTCAGCCGGATTAGAGCGGTTTTAAGTGTACATCTTCCATCGGTAATATAAACGGAAAATCAAGAACATTTTAGTTAATTCTAATGAAAACACATTGATTTTTATCATTTGTATTGGAAACAACATTGTCATATGTATTTTCTTGGATCGAAATAATACGAAACCTCGCTCTATGATATGTAGTTAAAATCCTCAAATATGGTAAAATAGTGACTTTTTCACGTTAATCATGTAGTTTGATATTACGTAAATATATTCATTTTTACCAGTATTTCGATACTATTTCATGTAGTATCACAATATGTGATTTGGCCTTCAAATCTCAGAATGTCGTATAATATTGCATTTTAAGCAAGTTTTCTTGCATTTTGTTTCGTACGAAAAATCATCGAATTTAGCAATATTTTGACGTTTATCATCCCCTTTTCCTTTATGTGATTTAAACAAAATATCATCGAATTAGGCAATATTTTGCCGTTTTTCCACGTTTATGTGAATTTTCAGTTTATTGTTAATAATTCATTATATATACGATAAAAATGATGCAAACACATAATTGATTAGATAATAACCTTAAATATTTCATTTTCAATCATCTATTTGTTTCTCGTTAAAATACTAAGTAAGATATTCAAAAGGGGAGAAGTTCTGTTTTTATTGCATATATCGACGTTTAAGCCGGATTAGAGCGTTTTTCGTGTACATCTTCCTTCGGTAATATAAACGGAAAATCAGGAACATTTTAGTTAATTCTAATGAAAACACATTGATTTTTATCATTTTTATTGGAAACAACATTGTCATATGTCTTTTCTTGGATCTAAATAATACGAAACCTCGCTCTATGATTTGAAGTTTAAATCCTCATATATGGTAAAGTAGTGACTTTTTTCACGTTTTTCATGTAGTGTGATTTTACGTAAGTATATTCGTTTTTACCAATATTTCGATACTATTTCATGTAGTATCACGATATGTGATTTTGCCTTCAATTCTCAGAATTTCGCATAATATTGCATTTTAAACAAGTTTTCTTGCATTTTGTTTCATACGAAAAATCATCGAATTTAGCAATATTTTCACGTTCATCATCCCCTTTTCCTTTATGTGATTTAAACAAAATATCATCGAATTAGGCAATATTTTGCCGTTTTTCCACGTTTTTGTGAATTTTCAGTTTATTGTTATTAATTCATTATATATATATGATAAAAATGATGCAAACGCATAATTGATTAGAAATTACCCTTAAATACTTTATTTTCAATCAACGATTTGTTTCTCGTTAAAATACTGAGTAGGATATTGAAAAGGGGAGAAGTTCGGTTTTTATTGCATATATCGACCTTTCAGCCGGATTAGAGCGGTTTTACGTGTACATCTTCCATCGGTATTATAAACGGAAAATCAAGAACATTTTAGTTAATTCTAATGAAAACACATTGTTTTTTATAATTTGTATTGGAAACACCATTGTCATATGTCTTTTCTTGGATCCAAATAATACGAAACCTCGCTCTATGATTTGAAGTTAAAATCCTCAAATATGGTAAAATAGTGACTTTTTCACGTTAATCATTTAGTTTGATATTACGTAAATATATTCATTTTTACCAATATTTCGATACTATTTCTTGTAGTATCACAATATGTGATTTGGCCTTCAAATCTCAGAATGTCGCATAATATTGCATTTTAAGCAAGTTTTCTTGCATTTTGTTTCGTACGAAAAATCATCGAATTTAGCAATATTTTGACGTTTATCATCTCCTCTCCCTTTATGTGATTTAAACAAAATATCATCGAATTAGGCAATATTTTGCCGTTTTTCCACGTTTTTGTGAATTTTCAGTTTATTGTTATTAATTCATTAAATATACGATAAAAATGATGCAAACACATAATTGATTATATAATAACCTTAAATACTTCATTTTCAATCATCTATTTGTTTCTCGTTAAAATACTGAGTAGGATATTGAAAAGGGGAGAAGTTCGGTTTTTATTGCATATATCGACGTTTCAGCCGGATTAGAGCGGTTTTACGTGTACATCTTCCATCGGTAATTTAAACGGAAAATCAGGAACATTTTAGTTAATTCTAATGAAAACACTCTGGTTTTTATCATTTGTATTGGAAACAACATTGTCATATGTCTTTTCTTGGATCTAAATAATACCAAACCTCGTTCTATGATTTGAAGTTAAAATCCTCAAATATGGTAAAATAGTGACTTTTTCACGTTTTTCATGTAGTTTGATATTACGTAAATATATTCATTTTTACCAATATTTCGATACTATTTCATGTAGTATCACGACATTTGAGTTGGCCTTCAAATCTCAGAATATCGCATAAAATTGCATTTTAAGCTATTTTTTTTGCATTTTGTTTCGTACGAAAAATCATCGAATTTAGCAATATTTTGACGTTTATTATCTCCTTTTCCTTTATGTGATTTAAACAAAATATCATCTAATTAGGCAATATTTTGCCGTTTTTTAACGTTTTTGTGAATTTTCAGTTTATTGTTATTAATTCATTAAATATACGATAAAAATGATGCAAACACATAATTGATTAGATAATAACCTTAAATACTTTATTTTCAATCATCTATTTGTTTCTCGTTAAAATGCTGAGTAAGATATTGAAAAGGGGAGAAGTTCGGGTTTTTATTGCATATATCGACGTTTCAGCCGGATTAGAGCGGTTTTACATGTACATCTTCCATCGGTAATATAAACGGAAAATCAAGAACATTTTAGTTAATTCTAATGAAAACACATTGATTTGTATCATTTGTATTGGAAACAACATTGTCATATGTCTTTTCTTGGATCTAAATAATACGAAACCTCGCTCTATGATTTGAAGTTAAAATCCTCAAATATGGTAAAATAGTGACATTTTCACGTTAATCATGTAGTTTGATATTACGTAAATATATTCATTTTTACCAATATTTCGATACTATTTCATGTAGTATCACAATATGTGATTTGGCCATCAAATCTCAGAAAAGTCGTATAATATTGCATTTTAAGCAAGTTTTCTTGCATTTTGTTTCGTACGAAAAATCATCGAATTTAGCTATATTTTGACGTTTATCATCTCTCCCTTTATGTGATTTAAACAAAATATCATCGAATTAGGCAATATTTTGCCGTTTTTCCACGTTTTTGTGAATTTTCAGTTTATTGTTAATAATTCATTAAATATACGTTATAAATGATGCAAACACATAATTAATTAGATAATAACCTTAAATACTTCATTTTAAATCATCTATTTCTTTCTCGTTAAAATACTGAGTAAGATATTAAAAAGGGGAGAAGTTCTGTTTTTATTGCATATAAAAATATAATTTATTGCATATATACGTTTAAGCCGGATTAGAGCGTTTTTCGTGTACATCTTCCTTCGGTAATATAAACGGAAAATCAGGAACATTTTAGTTAATTCTAATGAAAACACATTGATTTTTATCATTTTTATTGGAAACAACATTGTCATATGTCTTTTCTTGGACCTAATAATACGAAACCTCGTTCTATGATTTGAAGTTTAAATCCTCATATATGGTAAAGTAGTGACTTTTTTCACGTTTTTCATGTATTGTGATTTTACGTAAGTATATTCGTTTTTACCAATATTTCGATACTATTTCATGTAGTATCACGATATGTGATTTTGCCTTCAATTCTCAGAATTTCGCATAATATTGCATTTTAAGCAAGTTTTCTTGCATTTTGTTTCATACGAAAAATCATCGAATTTAGCAATATTTTCATGTTCATCATCCCCTTTTCCTTTATGTGATTTAAACAAAATATCATCGAATTAGGCAATATTTTGCCGTTTTTCCACGTTTTTGTGAATTTTCAGTTTATTGTTATTAATTCATTAAATATATGATAAAAATGATGCAAACACATAATTGATTAGAAAATAACCTTAAATACTTCATTTTCAATCAACTATTTGTTTCTCGTTAAAATACTGAGTAAGATATTGAAAAGGGGAGAAATTCTGTTTTTATTGCATATATCGACGTTTCAGCCGGAATAGAGCGGTTTTCGTGTATATCTTCCATCGGTAATATAAACGGAAAATCAGGAACATTTTAGTTAATTCTAATGAAAACACTCTGGTTTTTATCATTTGTATTGGAAACAACATTGTCATATGTCTTTTCTTGGATCTAAATAATACGAAACCTCGCTCTATGATTTGAAGTTAAAATCCTCAAATATGGTAAAATAGTGACTTTTTTCACGTTTTTCATGTAGTTTGATATTACGTAAATATATTCATTTTTACCAATATTTCGATACTATTTCATGTAGTATCACGACATGTGAGTTGGCCTGCAAATCTCAGAATATCGCATAAAATTGCATTTTAAGCTATTTTTTTTGCATTTTGTTTCGTACGAAAAATCATCGAATTTAGCAATATTTTGACGTTTATTATCTCCTTTTCCTTTATGTGATTTAAACAAAATATCATCGAGTTAGGCAATATTTTGCCGTTTTTCCACGTTTTTGTGAATTTTCAGTTTATTGTTATTAATTCATTAAATATACGTTATAAATTATGCAAACACATAAATAATTAGATAATAACCTTAAATACTTCATTTTCAATCATCTATTTCTTTCTCGTTAAAATACTGAGAAAGATATTGAAAAGTTGAGAAGTTCTGTTTTTATTGCATATATCGACGTTTAAGCCGGATTAGAGCGTTTTTCGAGTACATCTTCCATCGGTAATATAAACGGAAAATCAGGAACATTTTAGTTAATTTTAATGAAAACACATTGATTTTTATCATTTTTATTGGAAACAACATTGTCATATGTCTTTTCTTGGACCTAATAATACGAAACCTCGCTCTATGATTTGAAGTTTAAATCCTCATATATGGTAAAGTAGTGACTTTTTTCACGTTTTTCATGTAGTGTGATTTTACGTAAGTAAATTCGTTTTTACCAATATTTCGATACTATTTCATGTAGTATCACGATATGTGATTTTGCCTTCAATTCTCAGAATTTCGCATAATATTGCATTTTAAGCAAGTTTTCTTGCATTTTGTTTCCTACGAAAAATCATCGAATTTAGCAATATTTTCACGTTCATCATCCCCTTTTCCTTTATGTGATTTAAACAAAATATCATCGAATTAGGCAATATTTTGCCGTTTTTCCACGTTTTTGTGAATTTTCAGTTTATTGTTATTAATTCATTATATATACGGTAAAAATGATGCAAACACATAATTGATTAGAAATTAACCTTAAATACTTTATTTTCAATCAACCATATGTTTCTCGTTAAAATACTGAGATATTGAAAAGGGGAGAAGTTCGGTTTTTATTGCATATATCGACGTTTCAGCCGGATTAGAGCGGTTTTACGTGTACATCTTCCATCGGTAATATAAACGGAAAATCAGGAACATTTTAGTTAATTCTAATGAAAACACATTGATTTTTATCATTTGTATTGGAAACAATATTGTCATATGTCTTTTCTTGGATCTAAATAATACGAAACCTCGCTCTATGATTTGAACTTAAAATCCTCAAATATGGTAAAATAGTGACTTTTTTCACGTTTTTCATGTAGTTTGATATTACGTAAATATATTCATTTTTACCAATATTTCGATACTATTTCATGTAGTATCACGATATGTGAGTTGGCCTTCAAATCTCAGAATATCGCATAAAATTGCATTTTAAGCTATTTTTTTGCATTTTGTTTCGTACGAAAAATCATCGAATTTAGCAATATTTTGACGTTTATTATCTCCTTTTCCTTTGTGTGATTTAAACAAAATATCATCGAATTAGGCAATATTTTGCCGTTTTTCCACGTTTTTGTTAATTTTCAGTTTTTTGTTATTAATTCATTAAATAGACGATAAAAATGATGCAAACACATAATTGATTAGATAATAACCTTAAATACTTCATTTTCAATCATCTATTTGTTTCTCGTTAAAATGCTGAGTAAGATATTGAAAAGGGGAGAAGTTCGGGTTTTTATTGCATATATCGACGTTTCAGCCGGATTAGAGCGGTTTTAAGTGTACATCTTCCATCGGTAATATAAACGGAAAATCAAGAACATTTTAGTTAATTCTAATGAAAACATTGATTTTTATCATTTGTATTGGAAACAACATTGTCATATGTATTTTCTTGGATCTAAATAATACGAAACCTCGCTCTATGATATGTAGTTAAAATCCTCAAATATGGTAAAATAGTGACTTTTTCACGTTAATCATGTAGTTTGATATTACGTAAATATATTCATTTTTACCAGTATTTCGATACTATTTCATGTAGTATCACAATATGTGATTTGGCCTTCAAATCTCAGAATGTCGTATAATATTGCATTTTAAGCAAGTTTTCTTGCATTTTGTTTCGTACGAAAAATCATCGAATTTAGCAATATTTTGACGTTTATCATCCCCTTTTCCTTTATGTGATTTAAACAAAATATCATCGAATTAGGCAATATTTTGCCGTTTTTCCACGTTTATGTGAATTTTCAGTTTATTGTTAATAATTCATTATATATACGATAAAAATGATGCAAACACATAATTGATTAGATAATAACCTTAAATATTTCATTTTCAATCATCTATTTGTTTCTCGTTAAAATACTAAGTAAGATATTGAAAAGGGGAGAAGTTCTGTTTTTATTGCATATATCGACGTTTAAGCCGGATTAGAGCGTTTTTCGTGTACATCTTCCTTCGGTAATATAAACGGAAAATCAGGAACATTTTAGTTAATTCTAATGAAAACACATTGATTTTTATCATTTTTATGGGAAACAACATTGTCATATGTCTTTTCTTGGATCTAAATAATACGAAACCTCGCTCTATGATTTGAAGTTTAAATCCTCATATATGGTAAAGTAGTGACTTTTTTCACGTTTTTCATGTAGTGTGATTTTACGTAAGTATATTCGTTTTTACCAATATTTCGATACTATTTCATGTAGTATCACGATATGTGATTTTGCCTTCAATTCTCAGAATTTCGCATAATATTGCATTTTAAACAAGTTTTCTTGCATTTTGTTTCATACGAAAAATCATCGAATTTAGCAATATTTTCACGTTCATCATCCCCTTTTCCTTTATGTGATTTAAACAAAATATCATCGAATTAGGCAATATTTTGCCGTTTTTCCACGTTTTTGTGAATTTTCAATTTATTGTTATTAATTCATTAAATATACGATAAAAATGATGCAAACACATAATTGATTAGATAATAACCTTAAATACTTCATTTTCAATAATCTATTTGTTTCTCGTTAAAATGCTGAGTAAGATATTGAAAAGGGGAGAAGTTCGGGTTTTTATTGCATATATCGACGTTTCAGCCGGATTAGAGCGGTTTTACGTGTACATCTTCCATCGGTAATATAAACGGAAAATCAAGAACATTTTAGTTAATTCTAATGAAAACATTGATTTTTATCATTTGTATTGGAAACAACATTGTCATATGTATTTTCTTGGATCTAAATAATACGAAACCTCGCTCTATGATATGTAGTTAAAATCCTCAAATATGGTAAAATAGTGACTTTTTCACGTTAATCATGTAGTTTGATATTACGTAAATATATTCATTTTTACCAGTATTTCGATACTATTTCATGTAGTATCACAATATGTGATTTGGCCTTCAAATCTCAGAATGTCGTATAATATTGCATTTTAAGCAAGTTTTCTTGCATTTTGTTTCGTACGAAAAATCATCGAATTTAGCAATATTTTGACGTTTATCATCCCCTTTTCCTTTATGTGATTTAAACAAAATATCATCGAATTAGGCAATATTTTGCCGTTTTTCCACGTTTATGTGAATTTTCAGTTTATTGTTAATAATTCATTATATATACGATAAAAATGATGCAAACACATAATTGATTAGATAATAACCTTAAATATTTCATTTTCAATCATCTATTTGTTTCTCGTTAAAATACTAAGTAAGATATTGAAAAGGGGAGAAGTTCTGTTTTTATTGCATATATCGACGTTTAAGCCGGATTAGAGCGTTTTTCGTGTACATCTTCCTTCGGTAATATAAACGGAAAATCAGGAACATTTTAGTTAATTCTAATGAAAACACATTGATTTTTATCATTTTTATGGGAAACAACATTGTCATATGTCTTTTCTTGGATCTAAATAATACGAAACCTCGCTCTATGATTTGAAGTTTAAATCCTCATATATGGTAAAGTAGTGACTTTTTTCACGTTTTTCATGTAGTGTGATTTTACGTAAGTATATTCGTTTTTACCAATATTTCGATACTATTTCATGTAGTATCACGATATGTGATTTTGCCTTCAATTCTCAGAATTTCGCATAATATTGCATTTTAAACAAGTTTTCTTGCATTTTGTTTCATACGAAAAATCATCGAATTTAGCAATATTTTCACGTTCATCATCCCCTTTTCCTTTATGTGATTTAAACAAAATATCATCGAATTAGGCAATATTTTGCCGTTTTTCCACGTTTTTGTGAATTTTCAATTTATTGTTATTAATTCATTAAATATACGATAAAAATGATGCAAACACATAATTGATTAGATAATAACCTTAAATACTTCATTTTCAATAATCTATTTGTTTCTCGTTAAAATGCTGAGTAAGATATTGAAAAGGGGAGAAGTTCGGGTTTTTATTGCATATATCGACGTTTCAGCCGGATTAGAGCGGTTTTACGTGTACATCTTCCATCGGTAATATAAACGGAAAATCAAGAACATTTTAGTTAATTCTAATGAAAACACATTGTTTCTTATAATTTGTATTGGAAACACCATTCTCATATGTCTTTTCTTGGATCTAAATAATACGAAACCTCGCTCTATGATTTGAAGTTAAAATCCTCAAATATGGTAAAATAGTGACTTTTTCACGTTATTCATTTAGTTTGATATTACGTAAATATATTCATTTTACCAATATTTCGATACTATTTCATGTAGTATCACAACATGTGATTTAGCCTTCAAATCTCAGAATGTCGCATAATATTGCATTTTAAGCAAGTTTTCTTGCATTTTGTTTCGTACGAAAAATCATCGAATTTAGCAATATTTTGCCGTTTTTCCACGTTTTTGTGAATTTTCAGTTTATTGTTAATAATTCATTAAATATACGTTATAAATGATGCAAACACATAAATAATTAGATAATAACCTTAAATACTTCATTTTCAATCATCTATTTCTTTCTCGTTAAAATACTGAGAAAGATATTGAAAAGGGGAGAAGTTCTGTTTTTATTGCATATATCGACGTTTAAGCCGGATTAGAGCGTTTTTCGAGTACATCTTCCATCGGTAATATAAACGGAAAATCAGGAACATTTTAGTTAATTTTAATGAAAACACATTGATTTTTATCATTTTTATTGGAAACAACATTGTCATATGTCTTTTCTTGGACCTAATAATACGAAACCTCGCTCTATGATTTGAAGTTTAAATCCTCATATATGGTAAAGTAGTGACTTTTTTCACGTTTTTCATGTAGTGTGATTTTACGTAAGTAAATTCGTTTTTACCAATATTTCGATACTATTTCATGTAGTATCACGATATGTGATTTTGCCTTCAATTCTCAGAATTTCGCATAATATTGCATTTTAAACAAGTTTTCTTGCATTTTGTTTCATACGAAAAATCATCGAATTTAGCAATATTTTCACGTTCATCATCCCCTTTTCCTTTATGTGATTTAAACAAAATATCATCGAATTAGGCAATATTTTGCCGTTTTTCCACGTTTTTGTGAATTTTCAGTTTATTGTTATTAATTCATTATATATATATGATAAAAATGATGCAAACGCATAATTGATTAGAAATTACCCTTAAATACTTTATTTTCAATCAACGATTTGTTTCTCGTTAAAATACTGAGTAGGATATTGAAAAGGGGAGAAGTTCGGTTTTTATTGCATATATCGACGTTTCAGCCGGATTAGAGCGGTTTTAGGTGTACATCTTCCATCGGTATTATAAACGGAAAATCAAGAACATTTTAGTTAATTCTAATGAAAACACATTGTTTTTTATAATTTGTATTGGAAACACCATTGTCATATGTCTTTTCTTGGATCCAAATAATACGAAACCTCGCTCTATGATTTGAAGTTAAAATCCTCAAATATGGTAAAATAGTGACTTTTTCACGTTAATCATTTAGTTTGATATTACGTAAATATATTCATTTTTACCAATATTTCGATACTATTTCTTGTAGTATCACAATATGTGATTTGGCCTTCAAATCTCAGAATGTCGCATAATATTGCATTTTAAGCAAGTTTTCTTGCATTTTGTTTCGTACGAAAAATCATCGAATTTAGCAATATTTAGACGTTTATCATCTCCTCTCCCTTTATGTGATTTAAACAAAATATCATCGAATTAGGCAATATTTTGCCGTTTTTTAACGTTTTTGTGAATTTTCAGTTTATTGTTATTAATTCATTAAATATACGATAAAAATGATGCAAACACATAATTGATTAGATAATAACCTTAAATACTTTATTTTCAATCATCTATTTGTTTCTCGTTAAAATGCTGAGTAAGATATTGAAAAGGGGAGAAGTTCGGGTTTTTATTGCATATATCGACGTTTCAGCCGGATTAGAGCGGTTTTACATGTACATCTTCCATCGGTAATATAAACGGAAAATCAAGAACATTTTAGTTAATTCTAATGAAAACACATTGATTTTTATCATTTGTATTGGAAACAACATTGTCATATGTCTTTTCTTGGATCTAAATAATACGAAACCTCGCTCTATGATTTGAAGTTAAAATCCTCAAATATGGTAAAATAGTGACATTTTCACGTTAATCATGTAGTTTGATATTACGTAAATATATTCATTTTTACCAATATTTCGATACTATTTCATGTAGTATCACAATATGTGATTTGGCCATCAAATCTCAGAAAAGTCGTATAATATTGCATTTTAAGCAAGTTTTCTTGCATTTTGTTTCGTACGAAAAATCATCGAATTTAGCTATATTTTGACGTTTATCATCTCCTCTCCCTTTATGTGATTTAAACAAAATATCATCGAATTAGGCAATATTTTGCCGTTTTTCCACGTTTTTGTGAATTTTCAGTTTATTGTTAATAATTCATTAAATATACGTTATAAATGATGCAAACACATAATTAATTAGATAATAACCTTAAATACTTCATTTTAAATCATCTATTTCTTTCTCGTTAAAATACTGAGTAAGATATTAAAAAGGGGAGAAGTTCTGTTTTTATTGCATATAAAAATATAATTTATTGCATATATACGTTTAAGCCGGATTAGAGCGTTTTTCGTGTACATCTTCCTTCGGTAATATAAACGGAAAATCAGGAACATTTTAGTTAATTCTAATGAAAACACATTGATTTTTATCATTTTTATTGGAAACAACATTGTCATATGTCTTTTCTTGGACCTAATAATACGAAACCTCGTTCTATGATTTGAAGTTTAAATCCTCATATATGGTAAAGTAGTGACTTTTTTCACGTTTTTCATGTATTGTGATTTTACGTAAGTATATTCGTTTTTACCAATATTTCGATACTATTTCATGTAGTATCACGATATGTGATTTTGCCTTCAATTCTCAGAATTTCGCATAATATTGCATTTTAAGCAAGTTTTCTTGCATTTTGTTTCATACGAAAAATCATCGAATTTAGCAATATTTTCATGTTCATCATCCCCTTTTCCTTTATGTGATTTAAACAAAATATCATCGAATTAGGCAATATTTTGCCGTTTTTCCACGTTTTTGTGAATTTTCAGTTTATTGTTATTAATTCATTAAATATATGATAACAATGATGCAAACACATAATTGATTAGAAAATAACCTTAAATACTTCATTTTCAATCAACTATTTGTTTCTCGTTAAAATACTGAGTAAGATATTGAAAAGGGGAGAAATTCTGTTTTTATTGCATATATCGACGTTTCAGCCGGAATAGAGCGGTTTTCGTGTACATCTTCCATCGGTAATATAAACGGAAAATCAGGAACATTTTAGTTAATTCTAATGAAAACACTCTGGTTTTTATCATTTGTATTGGAAACAACATTGTCATATGTCTTTTCTTGGATCTAAATAATACGAAACCTCGCTCTATGATTTGAAGTTAAAATCCTCAAATATGGTAAAATAGTGACTTTTTTCACGTTTTTCATGTAGTTTGATATTACGTAAATATATTCATTTTTACCAATATTTCGATACTATTTCATGTAGTATCACGACATGTGAGTTGGCCTTCAAATCTCAGAATATCGCATAAAATTGCATTTTAAGCTATTTTTTTTGCATTTTGTTTCGTACGAAAAATCATCGAATTTAGCAATATTTTGACGTTTATTATCTCCTTTTCCTTTATGTGATTTAAACAAAATATCATCGAGTTAGGCAATATTTTGCCGTTTTTCCACGTTTTTGTGAATTTTCAGTTTATTGTTATTAATTCATTAAATATACGATATAAATGATGCAAACACATAATTGATTAGATAATAACCTTAAATACTTTATTTTCAATCATCTATTTGTTTCTCGTTAAAATGCTGAGTAAGATATTGAAAAGGGGAGAAGTTCGGGTTTTTATTGCATATATCGACGTTTCAGCCGGATTAGAGCGGTTTTACGTGTACATCTTCCATCGGTAATATAAACGGAAAATCAAGAACATTTTAGTTAATTCTAATGAAAACACATTGATTTTTATCATTTGTATTGGAAACAACATTGTCATATGTATTTTCTTGGATATATATAATACGAAACCTCGCTCTATGATTTTAAGTTAAAATCCTCAAATATGGTAAAATAGTGACTTTTTTCACGTTTTTTATGTAGTTTGATATTACGTAAATATATTCATTTTTACCAATATTTCGATACAATTTCATGTAGTATCACAATATGTGAGTTGGCCTTCAAATCTCAGAATATAGCATAATATTGCATTTTAAGCAAGTTTTTTTGCATTTTGTTTCGTACGAAAAATCATCGAATTTAGCAATATTTTGACGTTTATTATCTCCTTTTCCTTTATGTGATTTAAACAAAATATCATCGAATTAGGCAATATTTTGCCGTTTTTCCACGTTTTTGTGAATTTTCAGTTTATTGGTATTAATTCATTAAATAGACGATAAAAATGATGCAAACACATAATTGATTAGAAAATAACCTTAAATACTTCATTTTCAATCATCTATTTGTTTCTCGTTAAAATACTGAGTAAGATATTGAAAAGGGGAGAAATTCTGTTTTTATTGCATATATCGACGTTTAAGCCGGAATAGAGCGGTTTTCGTGTACATCTTCCATCGGTAATATAAACGGAAAATCAGGAACATTTTAGTTAATTTTAATGAAAACACATTGATTTTATCATTTTTATTGGAAACAACATTGTCATATGTCTTTTCTTGGATCTAAATAATACCAAAAGTCGCTCTATGATTTGAAGTTTAAATCCTCATATATGGTAAAGTAGTGACTTTTTTCACGTTTTTCATGTAGTGTGATTTTACGTAAGTATATTCGTTTTTACCAATATTTCGATACTATTTCATGTAGTATCACGATATGTGATTTTGCCTTCAATTATCAGAATTTCGCATAATATTGCATTTTAAGCAAGTTTTCTTGCATTTTGTTTCATACGAAAAATCATCGAATTTAGCAATATTTTCACGTTCATCATCCCCTTTTTTTTATGTGATTTAAACAAAATATCATCGAATTAGGCAATATTTTGCCGTTTTTCCACGTTTTTGTGAATTTTCAGTTTATTGTTATTAATTCATTAAATATATGATAAAAATGATGCAAACGCATAATTGATTAGAAATTAACCTTAAATACTTTTTTTCAATCAACGATTTCTTACTCGTTAAAATACTGAGTAAGATATTGAAAAGGGGAGAAGTTCGGGTTTTTATTGCATATATCGACGTTTCTGCCGGATTAGAGCGGTTTTACGTGTACATCTTCCATCGGTATTATAAACGGAAAATCAAGAACACTTTAGTTAATTCTAATGAAAACACATTGTTTTTTAAAATTTGTATTGGAAACACCATTCTCATATGTCTTTTCTTGGATCCAAATAATACGAAACCTCGCTCTATGATTTGAAGTTAAAATCCTCAAATATGGTAAAATAGTGACTTTTTCATGTTAATCATTTAGTTTGATATTACGTAAATATATTCATTTTTACCAATATTTCGATACTATTTCTTGTAGTATCACAATATGTGATTTGGCCTTCAAATCTCAGAATGTCGCATAATATTGCATTTTAAGCAAGTTTTCTTGCATTTTGTTTCGTACGAAAAATCAACGAATTTAGCAATATTTTGACGTTTATCATCTCCTCTCCCTTTGTGTGATTTAAACAAAATATCATCGAATTAGGCAATATTTTGCCGTTTTTCCACGTTTTTGTGAATTTTCAGTTTATTGTTATTAATTCATTAAATATATGATAAAAATGATGCAAACGCATAATTGATTAGAAATTAATCTTAAATACTTTATTTTCAATCAACGATTTGTTTCTCGTTAAAATACTGAGTAGGATATTGAAAAGGGGAGAAGTTCGGTTTTTATTGCATATATCGTCGTTTCAGCCGGATTAGAGCGGTTTTACGTGTACATCTTCCATCGGTTTTATAAACGAAAAATCAAGAACATTTTAGTTAATTCTAATGAAAACACTCTGGTTTTTATCATTTGTATTGGAAACAATATTGTCATATGTCTTTTCTTGGATCTAAATAATACGAAACCTCGCTCTATGATTTGAAGTTAAAATCCTCAAATATGGTAAAATAGTGACTTTTTTCACGTTTTTTATGTAGTTTGATATTACGTAAATATATTCATTTTTACCAATATTTCGATACTATTTCATGTAGTATCACGATATGTGAGTTGGCCTTCAAATCTCAGAATATAGCATAATATTGCATTTTAAGCAAGTTTTTTTGCATTTTGTTTCGTACGAAAAATCATCGAATTTAGCAATATTTTGACGTTTATTATCTCCTTTTCCTTTATGTGATTTAAACAAAATATCATCGAATTAGGCAATATTTTGCCGTTTTTCCACGTTTTTGTGAATTTTCAGTTTATTGTTATTAATTCATTAAATAGACGATAAAAATGACGCAAACACATAATTGATTAGAAATAACCTTAAATACTTCATTTTAAATCAACTATTTGTTTCTCGTTAAAATACTGAGTAAGATATTGAAAAGGGGAGGAATTCTGTTTTTATTGCATATATCGACGTTTCAGCCGGAATAGAGCGGTTTTCGTGTACATCTTCCATCTGTAATATAAACGGAAAATCAGGAACATTTTAGTTAATTCTAATGAAAACACATTGATTTTTATCATTTTTATTGGAAACAACATTGTCATATGTCTTTTCTTGGATCTAAATAATACGAAACCTCGCTTTATGATTTGAAGTTTAAATCCTCATATATGGTAAAATAGTGACTTTTTTCACGTTTTTTATGTAGTTTGATATTACGTAAGTATATTCGTTTTTACCAATATTTCGATACTATTTCATGTAGTATCACGATATGTGATTTTGCCTTCAATTCTCAGAATTTCGCATAATATTGCATTTTAAGCAAGTTTTCTTGCATTTTGTTTCATACGAAAAATCATCGAATTTAGCAATATTTTCACGTTCATCATCCCCTTTTCCTTTATGTGATTTAAACAAAATATCATCGAATTAGGCAATATTTTGCCGTTTTTCCACGTTTTTGTGAATTTTCAGTTTATTGTTATTAATTCATTAAATATACGATAAAAATAATGCAAACGCATAATTGATTAGAAATTAACCTTAAATACTTTATTTTCAATCAACCATTTGTTTCTCGTTAAAATACTGAGTAGGATATTGAAAAGGGGAGAAGTTCGGTTTTAATTGCATATATCGACGTTTCAGCCGGATTAGAGCGGTTTTACGTGTACATCTTTCATCGGTATTATAAACGGAAAATCAAGAACATTTTAGTTAATTCTAATGAAAACACATTGTTTTTTATAATTTGTATTGGAAACACCATTCTCATATGTCTTTTCTTGGATCTAAATAATACGAAACCTCGCTCTAAGATTTGAAGTTAAAATCCTCAAATATGGTAAAATAGTGACTTTTTCACGTTAATCATTTAGTTTGATATTACGTAAATATATTCATTTTTACCAATATTTCGATACTATTTCTCGTAGTATCACAATTTGTGATTTTACCTTCAAATCTCAGAATGTCGCATAATATTGCATTTTAAGCAAGTTTTCTTGCATTTTGTTTCGTACGAAAAATCATCGAATTTAGCAATATTTTGACGTTTATCATCTCCTCTCCCTTTATGTGATTTAAACAAAATATCATCGAATTAGGCAATATTTGCCGTTTTTCCACGTTTTTGTGAATTTTCAGTTTATTGTTATTAATTCATTAAATATACGATAAAAATTATGCAAACACATAATTGATTAGAAATTAACCTTAAATACTTTATTTTCAATCAACCATTTGTTTCTCGTTAAAATACTGAGTAGGATATTGAAAAGGAGAGAAGTTCGGTTTTTATTGCATATATCGACGTTTCAGCCGGATTAGAGCGGTTTTACGTGTACATCTTCCATCGGTAATATAAACGGAAAATCAGGAACATTTTCGTTAATTCTAATGAAAACACTCTGGTTTTTATCATTTGTATTGGAAACAATATTGTCATATGTCTTTTCTTGGATCTAAATAATACGAAACCTCGCTCTATGATTAAAATCCACAAATATGGTAAAATAGTGACTTTTTTCACGTTTTTTATGTAGTTTGATATTACGTAAATATATTCATTTTTACCAATATTTCGATACTATTTCATGTAGTATCACGATATGTGAGTTGGCCTTCAAATCTCAGAATATAGCATAATATTGCATTTTAAGCAAGTTTTTTTGCATTTTGTTTCGTACGAAAAATCATCGAATTTAGCAATATTTTGACGTTTATTATCTCCTTTTCCTTTATGTGATTTAAACAAAATATCATCGAATTAGGCAATATTTTTTACCGTTTTTCCACGTTTTTGTGAATTTTCAGTTTATTGTTATTAATTCATTAAATAGACGATAAAAATGACGCAAACACATAATTGATTAGAAAATAACCTTAAATACTTCATTTTCAATCAACTATTTGTTTCTCGTTAAAATACTGAGTAAGATATTGAAAAGGGAAGAAATTCTGTTTTTATTGCATATATCGACGTTTCAGCCGGAATAGAGCGGTTTTCGTGTACATCTTCCATCGGTAATATAAACGGAAAATCAGGAACATTTTAGTTAATTCTAATGAAAACACATTGATTTTTATCATTTTTATTGGAAACAACATTGTCATATGTCTTTTCTTGGATCTAAATAATACGAAACCTCGCTCTATGATTTGAAGTTTAAATCCTCATATATGGTAAAGTAGTGACTTTTTTCACCTTTTTCATGTAGTGTGATTTTACGTAAGTATATTCGTTTTTACCAATATTTCGATACTATTTCATGTAGTATCACGATATGTGATTTTGCCTTCAATTCTCAGAATTTCGCATAATATTGCATTTTAAGCAAGTTTTCTTGCATTTTGTTTCATACGAAAAATCATCGAATTTAGCAATATTTTCACGTTCATCATCCCCTTTTCCTTTATGTGATTTAAACAAAATATCATCGAATGAGGCAATATTTTGCCGTTTTTCCACGTTTTTGGGAATTTTCAGTTTATTGTTATTAATTCATTAAATATATGATAAAAATGATGCAAACGCATAATTGATTAGAAATTAATCTTAAATACTTTATTTTCAATCAACGATTTGTTTCTCGTTAAAATACTGAGTAGGATATTGAAAAGGGGAGAAGTTCGGTTTTTATTGCATATATCGTCGTTTCAGCCGGATTAGAGCGGTTTTACGTGTACATCTTCCATCGGTATTATAAACGAAAAATCAAGAACATTTTAGTTAATTCTAATGAAAACACTCTGGTTTTTATCATTTGTATTGGAAACAATATTGTCATATGTCTTTTCTTGGATCTAAATAATACGAAACCTCGCTCTATGATTTGAAGTTAAAATCCTCAAATATGGTAAAATAGTGACTTTTTTCACGTTTTTTATGTAGTTTGATATTACGTAAATATATTCATTTTTACCAATATTTCGATACTATTTCATGTAGTATCACGATATGTGAGTTGGCCTTCAAATCTCAGAATATAGCATAATATTGCATTTTAAGCAAGTTTTTTTGCATTTTGTTTCGTACGAAAAATCATCGAATTTAGCAATATTTTGACGTTTATTATCTCCTTTTCCTTTATGTGATTTAAACAAAATATCATCGAATTAGGCAATATTTTGCCGTTTTTCCACGTTTTTGTGAATTTTCAGTTTATTGTTATTAATTCATTAAATAGACGATAAAAATGATGCAAACACATAATTGATTAGAAAATAACCTTAAATACTTCATTTTCAATCAACTATTTGTTTCTCGTTAAAATACTGAGTAAGATATTGAAAAGGGGAGAAATTCTGTTTTTATTGCATATATCGACGTTTCAGCCGGAATAGAGCGGTTTTCGTGTACATCTTCCATCGGTAATATAAACGGAAAATCAGGAACATTTTAGTTAATTCTAATGAAAACACATTGATTTTTATCATTTTTATTGGAAACAACATTGTCATATGTCTTTTCTTGGATCTAAATAATACGAAACCTCGCTCTATGATTTGAAGTTTAAATCCTCATATATGGTAAAATAGTGACTTTTTTCACGTTTTTTATGTAGTTTGATATTACGTAAGTATATTCGTTTTTACCAATATTTCGATACTATTTCATGTAGTATCACGATATGTGATTTTGCCTTCAATTCTCAGAATTTCGCATAATATTGCATTTTAAGCAAGTTTTCTTGCATTTTGTTTCATACGAAAAATCATCGAATTTAGCAATATTTTCACGTTCATCATCCCCTTTTCCTTTATGTGATTTAAACAAAATATCATCGAATTAGGCAATATTTTGCCGTTTTTCCACGTTTTTGTGAATTTTCAGTTTATTGTTATTAATTCATTAAATATACGATAAAAATGATGCAAACGCATAATTGATTAGAAATTAACCTTAAATACTTTATTTTCAATCAACCATTTGTTTCTCGTTAAAATACTGAGTAGGATATTGAAAAGGGGAGAAGTTCGGTTTTAATTGCATATATCGACGTTTCAGCCGGATTAGAGCGGTTTTACGTGTACATCTTTCATCGGTATTATAAACGGAAAATCAAGAACATTTTAGTTAATTCTAATGAAAACACATTGTTTTTTATAATTTGTATTGGAAACACCATTCTCATATGTCTTTTCTTGGATCTAAATAATACGAAACCTCGCTCTAAGATTTGAAGTTAAAATCCTCAAATATGGTAAAATAGTGACTTTTTCACGTTAATCATTTAGTTTGATATTACGTAAATATATTCATTTTTACCAATATTTCGATACTATTTCTCGTAGTATCACAATTTGTGATTTTACCTTCAAATCTCAGAATGTCGCATAATATTGCATTTTAAGCAAGTTTTCTTGCATTTTGTTTCGTACGAAAAATCATCGAATTTAGCAATATTTTGACGTTTATCATCTCCTCTCCCTTTATGTGATTTAAACAAAATATCATCGAATTAGGCAATATTTGCCGTTTTTCCACGTTTTTGTGAATTTTCAGTTTATTGTTATTAATTCATTAAATATACGATAAAAATGATGCAAACACATAATTGATTAGAAATTAACCTTAAATACTTTATTTTCAATCAACCATTTGTTTCTCGTTAAAATACTGAGTAGGATATTGAAAAGGAGAGAAGTTCGGTTTTTATTGCATATATCGACGTTTCAGCCGGATTAGAGCGGTTTTACGTGTACATCTTCCATCGGTAATATAAACGGAAAATCAGGAACATTTTAGTTAATTCTAATGAAAACACTCTGGTTTTTATCATTTGTATTGGAAACAATATTGTCATATGTCTTTTCTTGGATCTAAATAATACGAAACCTCGCTCTATGATTAAAATCCTCAAATATGGTAAAATAGTGACTTTTTTCACGTTTTTTATGTAGTTTGATATTACGTAAATATATTCATTTTTACCAATATTTCGATACTATTTCATGTAGTATCACAATTTGTGATTTTACCTTCAAATCTCAGAATGTCGCATAATATTGCATTTTAAGCAAGTTTTCTTGCATTTTGTTTCGTACGAAAAATCATCGAATTTAGCAATATTTTGACGTTTATTATCTCCTTTTCCTTTATGTGATTTAAACAAAATATCATCGAATTAGGCAATATTTTGCCGTTTTTCCACGTTTTTGTGAATTTTCAGTTTATTGTTATTAATTCATTAAATATACGATATAAATGATGCAAACACATAATTGATTAGATAATAACCTTAAATACTTTATTTTCAATCATCTATTTGTTTCTCGTTAAAATGCTGAGTAAGATATTGAAAAGGGGAGAAGTTCGGGTTTTTATTGCATATATCGACGTTTCAGCCGGATTAGAGCGGTTTTACGTGTACATCTTCCATCGGTAATATAAACGGAAAATCAAGAACATTTTAGTTAATTCTAATGAAAACACATTGATTTTTATCATTTGTATTGGAAACAACATTGTCATATGTATTTTCTTGGATATATATAATACGAAACCTCGCTCTATGATTTTAAGTTAAAATCCTCAAATATGGTAAAATAGTGACTTTTTTCACGTTTTTTATGTAGTTTGATATTACGTAAATATATTCATTTTTACCAATATTTCGATACAATTTCATGTAGTATCACAATATGTGAGTTGGCCTTCAAATCTCAGAATATAGCATAATATTGCATTTTAAGCAAGTTTTTTTGCATTTTGTTTCGTACGAAAAATCATCGAATTTAGCAATATTTTGACGTTTATTATCTCCTTTTCCTTTATGTGATTTAAACAAAATATCATCGAATTAGGCAATATTTTGCCGTTTTTCCACGTTTTTGTGAATTTTCAGTTTATTGGTATTAATTCATTAAATAGACGATAAAAATGATGCAAACACATAATTGATTAGAAAATAACCTTAAATACTTCATTTTCAATCATCTATTTGTTTCTCGTTAAAATACTGAGTAAGATATTGAAAAGGGGAGAAATTCTGTTTTTATTGCATATATCGACGTTTAAGCCGGAATAGAGCGGTTTTCGTGTACATCTTCCATCGGTAATATAAACGGAAAATCAGGAACATTTTAGTTAATTTTAATGAAAACACATTGATTTTATCATTTTTATTGGAAACAACATTGTCATATGTCTTTTCTTGGATCTAAATAATACCAAAAGTCGCTCTATGATTTGAAGTTTAAATCCTCATATATGGTAAAGTAGTGACTTTTTTCACGTTTTTCATGTAGTGTGATTTTACGTAAGTATATTCGTTTTTACCAATATTTCGATACTATTTCATGTAGTATCACGATATGTGATTTTGCCTTCAATTATCAGAATTTCGCATAATATTGCATTTTAAGCAAGTTTTCTTGCATTTTGTTTCATACGAAAAATCATCGAATTTAGCAATATTTTCACGTTCATCATCCCCTTTTTTTTATGTGATTTAAACAAAATATCATCGAATTAGGCAATATTTTGCCGTTTTTCCACGTTTTTGTGAATTTTCAGTTTATTGTTATTAATTCATTAAATATATGATAAAAATGATGCAAACGCATAATTGATTAGAAATTAACCTTAAATACTTTTTTTCAATCAACGATTTCTTACTCGTTAAAATACTGAGTAGGATATTGAAAAGGGGAGAAGTTCGGGTTTTTATTGCATATATCGACGTTTCTGCCGGATTAGAGCGGTTTTACGTGTACATCTTCCATCGGTATTATAAACGGAAAATCAAGAACACTTTAGTTAATTCTAATGAAAACACATTGTTTTTTAAAATTTGTATTGGAAACACCATTCTCATATGTCTTTTCTTGGATCCAAATAATACGAAACCTCGCTCTATGATTTGAAGTTAAAATCCTCAAATATGGTAAAATAGTGACTTTTTCATGTTAATCATTTAGTTTGATATTACGTAAATATATTCATTTTTACCAATATTTCGATACTATTTCTTGTAGTATCACAATATGTGATTTGGCCTTCAAATCTCAGAATGTCGCATAATATTGCATTTTAAGCAAGTTTTCTTGCATTTTGTTTCGTACGAAAAATCAACGAATTTAGCAATATTTTGACGTTTATCATCTCCTCTCCCTTTGTGTGATTTAAACAAAATATCATCGAATTAGGCAATATTTTGCCGTTTTTCCACGTTTTTGTGAATTTTCAGTTTATTGTTATTAATTCATTAAATATATGATAAAAATGATGCAAACGCATAATTGATTAGAAATTAATCTTAAATACTTTATTTTCAATCAACGATTTGTTTCTCGTTAAAATACTGAGTAGGATATTGAAAAGGGGAGAAGTTCGGTTTTTATTGCATATATCGTCGTTTCAGCCGGATTAGAGCGGTTTTACGTGTACATCTTCCATCGGTTTTATAAACGAAAAATCAAGAACATTTTAGTTAATTCTAATGAAAACACTCTGGTTTTTATCATTTGTATTGGAAACAATATTGTCATATGTCTTTTCTTGGATCTAAATAATACGAAACCTCGCTCTATGATTTGAAGTTAAAATCCTCAAATATGGTAAAATAGTGACTTTTTTCACGTTTTTTATGTAGTTTGATATTACGTAAATATATTCATTTTTACCAATATTTCGATACTATTTCATGTAGTATCACGATATGTGATTTTGCCTTCAATTCTCAGAATTTCGCATAATATTGCATTTTAAGCAAGTTTTCTTGCATTTTGTTTCATACGAAAAATCATCGAATTTAGCAATATTTTGACGTTTATTATCTCCTTTTCCTTTATGTGATTTAAACAAAATATCATCGAATTAGGCAATATTTTGCCGTTTTTCCACGTTTTTGTGAATTTTCAGTTTATTGTTATTAATTCATTAAATAGACGATAAAAATGACGCAAACACATAATTGATTAGAAATAACCTTAAATACTTCATTTTAAATCAACTATTTGTTTCTCGTTAAAATACTGAGTAAGATATTGAAAAGGGGAGGAATTCTGTTTTTATTGCATATATCGACGTTTCAGCCGGAATAGAGCGGTTTTCGTGTACATCTTCCATCTGTAATATAAACGGAAAATCAGGAACATTTTAGTTAATTCTAATGAAAACACATTGATTTTTATCATTTTTATTGGAAACAACATTGTCATATGTCTTTTCTTGGATCTAAATAATACGAAACCTCGCTTTATGATTTGAAGTTTAAATCCTCATATATGGTAAAATAGTGACTTTTTTCACGTTTTTTATGTAGTTTGATATTACGTAAGTATATTCGTTTTTACCAATATTTCGATACTATTTCATGTAGTATCACGATATGTGATTTTGCCTTCAATTCTCAGAATTTCGCATAATATTGCATTTTAAGCAAGTTTTCTTGCATTTTGTTTCATACGAAAAATCATCGAATTTAGCAATATTTTCACGTTCATCATCCCCTTTTCCTTTATGTGATTTAAACAAAATATCATCGAATTAGGCAATATTTTGCCGTTTTTCCACGTTTTTGTGAATTTTCAGTTTATTGTTATTAATTCATTAAATATACGATAAAAATAATGCAAACGCATAATTGATTAGAAATTAACCTTAAATACTTTATTTTCAATCAACCATTTGTTTCTCGTTAAAATACTGAGTAGGATATTGAAAAGGGGAGAAGTTCGGTTTTAATTGCATATATCGACGTTTCAGCCGGATTAGAGCGGTTTTACGTGTACATCTTTCATCGGTATTATAAACGGAAAATCAAGAACATTTTAGTTAATTCTAATGAAAACACATTGTTTTTTATAATTTGTATTGGAAACACCATTCTCATATGTCTTTTCTTGGATCTAAATAATACGAAACCTCGCTCTAAGATTTGAAGTTAAAATCCTCAAATATGGTAAAATAGTGACTTTTTCACGTTAATCATTTAGTTTGATATTACGTAAATATATTCATTTTTACCAATATTTCGATACTATTTCTCGTAGTATCACAATTTGTGATTTTACCTTCAAATCTCAGAATGTCGCATAATATTGCATTTTAAGCAAGTTTTCTTGCATTTTGTTTCGTACGAAAAATCATCGAATTTAGCAATATTTTGACGTTTATCATCTCCTCTCCCTTTATGTGATTTAAACAAAATATCATCGAATTAGGCAATATTTGCCGTTTTTCCACGTTTTTGTGAATTTTCAGTTTATTGTTATTAATTCATTAAATATACGATAAAAATTATGCAAACACATAATTGATTAGAAATTAACCTTAAATACTTTATTTTCAATCAACCATTTGTTTCTCGTTAAAATACTGAGTAGGATATTGAAAAGGAGAGAAGTTCGGTTTTTATTGCATATATCGACGTTTCAGCCGGATTAGAGCGGTTTTACGTGTACATCTTCCATCGGTAATATAAACGGAAAATCAGGAACATTTTCGTTAATTCTAATGAAAACACTCTGGTTTTTATCATTTGTATTGGAAACAATATTGTCATATGTCTTTTCTTGGATCTAAATAATACGAAACCTCGCTCTATGATTAAAATCCACAAATATGGTAAAATAGTGACTTTTTTCACGTTTTTTATGTAGTTTGATATTACGTAAATATATTCATTTTTACCAATATTTCGATACTATTTCATGTAGTATCACGATATGTGAGTTGGCCTTCAAATCTCAGAATATAGCATAATATTGCATTTTAAGCAAGTTTTTTTGCATTTTGTTTCGTACGAAAAATCATCGAATTTAGCAATATTTTGACGTTTATTATCTCCTTTTCCTTTATGTGATTTAAACAAAATATCATCGAATTAGGCAATATTTTTTACCGTTTTTCCACGTTTTTGTGAATTTTCAGTTTATTGTTATTAATTCATTAAATAGACGATAAAAATGACGCAAACACATAATTGATTAGAAAATAACCTTAAATACTTCATTTTCAATCAACTATTTGTTTCTCGTTAAAATACTGAGTAAGATATTGAAAAGGGAAGAAATTCTGTTTTTATTGCATATATCGACGTTTCAGCCGGAATAGAGCGGTTTTCGTGTACATCTTCCATCGGTAATATAAACGGAAAATCAGGAACATTTTAGTTAATTCTAATGAAAACACATTGATTTTTATCATTTTTATTGGAAACAACATTGTCATATGTCTTTTCTTGGATCTAAATAATACGAAACCTCGCTCTATGATTTGAAGTTTAAATCCTCATATATGGTAAAGTAGTGACTTTTTTCACCTTTTTCATGTAGTGTGATTTTACGTAAGTATATTCGTTTTTACCAATATTTCGATACTATTTCATGTAGTATCACGATATGTGATTTTGCCTTCAATTCTCAGAATTTCGCATAATATTGCATTTTAAGCAAGTTTTCTTGCATTTTGTTTCATACGAAAAATCATCGAATTTAGCAATATTTTCACGTTCATCATCCCCTTTTCCTTTATGTGATTTAAACAAAATATCATCGAATGAGGCAATATTTTGCCGTTTTTCCACGTTTTTGGGAATTTTCAGTTTATTGTTATTAATTCATTAAATATATGATAAAAATGATGCAAACGCATAATTGATTAGAAATTAATCTTAAATACTTTATTTTCAATCAACGATTTGTTTCTCGTTAAAATACTGAGTAGGATATTGAAAAGGGGAGAAGTTCGGTTTTTATTGCATATATCGTCGTTTCAGCCGGATTAGAGCGGTTTTACGTGTACATCTTCCATCGGTATTATAAACGAAAAATCAAGAACATTTTAGTTAATTCTAATGAAAACACTCTGGTTTTTATCATTTGTATTGGAAACAATATTGTCATATGTCTTTTCTTGGATCTAAATAATACGAAACCTCGCTCTATGATTTGAAGTTAAAATCCTCAAATATGGTAAAATAGTGACTTTTTTCACGTTTTTTATGTAGTTTGATATTACGTAAATATATTCATTTTTACCAATATTTCGATACTATTTCATGTAGTATCACGATATGTGAGTTGGCCTTCAAATCTCAGAATATAGCATAATATTGCATTTTAAGCAAGTTTTTTTGCATTTTGTTTCGTACGAAAAATCATCGAATTTAGCAATATTTTGACGTTTATTATCTCCTTTTCCTTTATGTGATTTAAACAAAATATCATCGAATTAGGCAATATTTTGCCGTTTTTCCACGTTTTTGTGAATTTTCAGTTTATTGTTATTAATTCATTAAATAGACGATAAAAATGACGCAAACACATAATTGATTAGAAATAACCTTAAATACTTCATTTTAAATCAACTATTTGTTTCTCGTTAAAATACTGAGTAAGATATTGAAAAGGGGAGGAATTCTGTTTTTATTGCATATAACGACGTTTCAGCCGGAATAGAGCGGTTTTCGTGTACATCTTCCATCTGTAATATAAACGGAAAATCAGGAACATTTTAGTTAATTCTAATGAAAACACATTGATTTTTATCATTTTTATTGGAAACAACATTGTCATATGTCTTTTCTTGGATCTAAATAATACGAAACCTCGCTCTATGATTTGAAGTTTAAATCCTCATATATGGTAAAATAGTGACTTTTTTCACGTTTTTTATGTAGTTTGATATTACGTAAGTATATTCGTTTTTACCAATATTTCGATACTATTTCATGTAGTATCACGATATGTGATTTTGCCTTCAATTCTCAGAATTTCGCATAATATTGCATTTTAAGCAAGTTTTCTTGCATTTTGTTTCATACGAAAAATCATCGAATTTAGCAATATTTTCACGTTCATCATCCCCTTTTCCTTTATGTGATTTAAACAAAATATCATCGAATTAGGCAATATTTTGCCGTTTTTCCACGTTTTTGTGAATTTTCAGTTTATTGTTATTAATTCATTAAATATACGATAAAAATGATGCAAACGCATAATTGATTAGAAATTAACCTTAAATACTTTATTTTCAATCAACCATTTGTTTCTCGTTAAAATACTGAGTAGGATATTGAAAAGGGGAGAAGTTCGGTTTTAATTGCATATATCGACGTTTCAGCCGGATTAGAGCGGTTTTACGTGTACATCTTTCATCGGTATTATAAACGGAAAATCAAGAACATTTTAGTTAATTCTAATGAAAACACATTGTTTTTTATAATTTGTATTGGAAACACCATTCTCATATGTCTTTTCTTGGATCTAAATAATACGAAACCTCGCTCTAAGATTTGAAGTTAAAATCCTCAAATATGGTAAAATAGTGACTTTTTCACGTTAATCATTTAGTTTGATATTACGTAAATATATTCATTTTTACCAATATTTCGATACTATTTCTCGTAGTATCACAATTTGTGATTTTACCTTCAAATCTCAGAATGTCGCATAATATTGCATTTTAAGCAAGTTTTCTTGCATTTTGTTTCGTACGAAAAATCATCGAATTTAGCAATATTTTGACGTTTATCATCTCCTCTCCCTTTATGTGATTTAAACAAAATATCATCGAATTAGGCAATATTTGCCGTTTTTCCACGTTTTTGTGAATTTTCAGTTTATTGTTATTAATTCATTAAATATACGATAAAAATGATGCAAACACATAATTGATTAGAAATTAACCTTAAATACTTTATTTTCAATCAACCATTTGTTTCTCGTTAAAATACTGAGTAGGATATTGAAAAGGAGAGAAGTTCGGTTTTTATTGCATATATCGACGTTTCAGCCGGATTAGAGCGGTTTTACGTGTACATCTTCCATCGGTAATATAAACGGAAAATCAGGAACATTTTAGTTAATTCTAATGAAAACACTCTGGTTTTTATCATTTGTATTGGAAACAATATTGTCATATGTCTTTTCTTGGATCTAAATAATACGAAACCTCGCTCTATGATTAAAATCCTCAAATATGGTAAAATAGTGACTTTTTTCACGTTTTTTATGTAGTTTGATATTACGTAAATATATTCATTTTTACCAATATTTCGATACTATTTCATGTAGTATCACAATTTGTGATTTTACCTTCAAATCTCAGAATGTCGCATAATATTGCATTTTAAGCAAGTTTTCTTGCATTTTGTTTCGTACGAAAAATCATCGAATTTAGCAATATTTTGACGTTTATTATCTCCTTTTCCTTTATGTGATTTAAACAAAATATCATCGAATTAGGCAATATTTTGCCGTTTTTCCACGTTTTTGTGAATTTTCAGTTTATTGTTATTAATTCATTAAATATACGATATAAATGATGCAAACACATAATTGATTAGATAATAACCTTAAATACTTTATTTTCAATCATCTATTTGTTTCTCGTTAAAATGCTGAGTAAGATATTGAAAAGGGGAGAAGTTCGGGTTTTTATTGCATATATCGACGTTTCAGCCGGATTAGAGCGGTTTTACGTGTACATCTTCCATCGGTAATATAAACGGAAAATCAAGAACATTTTAGTTAATTCTAATGAAAACACATTGATTTTTATCATTTGTATTGGAAACAACATTGTCATATGTATTTTCTTGGATATATATAATACGAAACCTCGCTCTATGATTTTAAGTTAAAATCCTCAAATATGGTAAAATAGTGACTTTTTTCACGTTTTTTATGTAGTTTGATATTACGTAAATATATTCATTTTTACCAATATTTCGATACAATTTCATGTAGTATCACAATATGTGAGTTGGCCTTCAAATCTCAGAATATAGCATAATATTGCATTTTAAGCAAGTTTTTTTGCATTTTGTTTCGTACGAAAAATCATCGAATTTAGCAATATTTTGACGTTTATTATCTCCTTTTCCTTTATGTGATTTAAACAAAATATCATCGAATTAGGCAATATTTTGCCGTTTTTCCACGTTTTTGTGAATTTTCAGTTTATTGGTATTAATTCATTAAATAGACGATAAAAATGATGCAAACACATAATTGATTAGAAAATAACCTTAAATACTTCATTTTCAATCATCTATTTGTTTCTCGTTAAAATACTGAGTAAGATATTGAAAAGGGGAGAAATTCTGTTTTTATTGCATATATCGACGTTTAAGCCGGAATAGAGCGGTTTTCGTGTACATCTTCCATCGGTAATATAAACGGAAAATCAGGAACATTTTAGTTAATTTTAATGAAAACACATTGATTTTATCATTTTTATTGGAAACAACATTGTCATATGTCTTTTCTTGGATCTAAATAATACCAAAAGTCGCTCTATGATTTGAAGTTTAAATCCTCATATATGGTAAAGTAGTGACTTTTTTCACGTTTTTCATGTAGTGTGATTTTACGTAAGTATATTCGTTTTTACCAATATTTCGATACTATTTCATGTAGTATCACGATATGTGATTTTGCCTTCAATTATCAGAATTTCGCATAATATTGCATTTTAAGCAAGTTTTCTTGCATTTTGTTTCATACGAAAAATCATCGAATTTAGCAATATTTTCACGTTCATCATCCCCTTTTTTTTATGTGATTTAAACAAAATATCATCGAATTAGGCAATATTTTGCCGTTTTTCCACGTTTTTGTGAATTTTCTGTTTATTGTTATTAATTCATTAAATATATGATAAAAATGATGCAAACGCATAATTGATTAGAAATTAACCTTAAATACTTTTTTTCAATCAACGATTTCTTACTCGTTAAAATACTGAGTAGGATATTGAAAAGGGGAGAAGTTCGGGTTTTTATTGCATATATCGACGTTTCTGCCGGATTAGAGCGGTTTTACGTGTACATCTTCCATCGGTATTATAAACGGAAAATCAAGAACACTTTAGTTAATTCTAATGAAAACACATTGTTTTTTAAAATTTGTATTGGAAACACCATTCTCATATGTCTTTTCTTGGATCCAAATAATACGAAACCTCGCTCTATGATTTGAAGTTAAAATCCTCAAATATGGTAAAATAGTGACTTTTTCATGTTAATCATTTAGTTTGATATTACGTAAATATATTCATTTTTACCAATATTTCGATACTATTTCTTGTAGTATCACAATATGTGATTTGGCCTTCAAATCTCAGAATGTCGCATAATATTGCATTTTAAGCAAGTTTTCTTGCATTTTGTTTCGTACGAAAAATCAACGAATTTAGCAATATTTTGACGTTTATCATCTCCTCTCCCTTTGTGTGATTTAAACAAAATATCATCGAATTAGGCAATATTTTGCCGTTTTTCCACGTTTTTGTGAATTTTCAGTTTATTGTTATTAATTCATTAAATATACGATAAAAATTATGCAAACACATAATTGATTATATAATAACCTTAAATACTTCATTTTCAAATATCTATTTGTTTCTCGTTAAAATACTGAGTAGGATATTGAAAAGGGGAGAAGTTCGGTTTTTATTGCATATATCGACGTTTCAGCCGGATTAGAGCGGTTTTACGTGTACATCTTCCATCGGTAATATAAACGGAAAATCAGGAACATTTTAGTTAATTCTAATGAAAACACTCTGGTTTTTATCATTTGTATTGGAAACAACATTGTCATATGTCTTTTCTTGGATCTAAATTATACGAAACCTCGCTCTATGATTTGAAGTTAAAATCCTCAAATATTGTAAAATAGTGACTTTTTTCATGTAGTTTGATATTACGTAAATATATTCATTTTTACCACTATTTCAATAGTATTTCATGTAGTATCACGACATGTGAGTTGGCCTTCAAATCTCAGAATATCGCATAAAATTGCATTTTAAGCTGTTTTTTTTTGCATTTTGTTTCGTACGAAAAATCATCGAATTTAGCAATATTTTGACGTTTATTATCTCCTTTTCCTTTATGTGATATAAACAAAATATCATCGAATTAGGCAATATTTTGCCGTTTTTCCACGTTTTTGTGAATTTTCAGTTTATTGATATTAATTAATTAAATATACGATAAAAATTATGCAAACACATAATTGATTATATAATAACCTTAAATACTTCATTTTCAATCATCTATTTGTTTCTCGTTAAAATACTGAGTAGGATATTGAAAAGGGGAGAAGTTCGGTTTTTATTGCATATATCGACGTTTCAGCCGGATTAGAGCGGTTTTACGTGTACATCTTCCATCGGTAATATAAACGGAAAATCAGGAACATTTTAGTTAATTCTAATGAAAACACTCTGGTTTTTATCATTTGTATTGGAAACAACATTGTCATATGTCTTTTCTTGGATCTAAATAATACGAAACCTCGCTCTATGATTAAAATCCTCAAATATGGTAAAATAGTGACTTTTTCACGCTTTTTATGTAGTTTGATATTACGTAAATATATTCATTTTTACCAATATTTCGATACTATTTCATGTAGTATCACGATATGTGAGTTGGCCTTCAAATCTCAGAATATAGCATAATACTGCATTTTAAGCAAATTTTTTTGCATTTTGTTTCGTACGAAAAATCATCGAATTTAGCAATATTTTGACGTTTAATATCTCCTTTTCCTTTATGTGATTTAAACAAAATATCATCGAATTAGGCAATATTTTGCCGTTTTTCCACGTTTTTGTGAATTTTCAGTTTATTGTTATTAATTCATTAAATAGACGATAAAAATGACGCAAACACATAATTGATTAGAAAATAACCTTAAATACTTCATTTTCAATCAACTATTTGTTTCTCGTTAAAATACTGAGTAAGATATTGAAAAGGGAAGAAATTCTGTTTTTATTGCATATATCGACGTTTCAGCCGGAATAGAGCGGTTTTCGTGTACATCTTCCATCGGTAATATAAACGGAAAATCAGGAACATTTTAGTTAATTCTAATGAAAACACATTGATTTTTATCATTTTTATTGGAAACAACATTGTCATATGTCTTTTCTTGGATCTAAATAATACGAAACCTCGCTCTATGATTTGAAGTTTAAATCCTCATATATGGTAAAGTAGTGACTTTTTTCACCTTTTTCATGTAGTGTGATTTTACGTAAGTATATTCGTTTTTACCAATATTTCGATACTATTCCATGTAGTATCACAATATGTGATTTTGCCTTCAATTCTCAGAATTTCGCATAATATTGCATTTTAAGCAAGTTTTCTTGCATTTTGTTTCATACGAAAAATCATCGAATTTAGCAATATTTTCACGTTCATCATCCCCTTTTCCTTTATGTGATTTAAACAAAATATCATCGAATGAGGCAATATTTTGCCGTTTTTCCACGTTTTTGGGAATTTTCAGTTTATTGTTATTAATTCATTAAATATATGATAAAAATGATGCAAACGCATAATTGATTAGAAATTAATCTTAAATACTTTATTTTCAATCAACGATTTGTTTCTCGTTAAAATACTGAGTAGGATATTGAAAAGGGGAGAAGTTCGGTTTTTATTGCATATATCGTCGTTTCAGCCGGATTAGAGCGGTTTTACGTGTACATCTTCCATCGGTTTTATAAACGAAAAATCAAGAACATTTTAGTTAATTCTAATGAAAACACTCTGGTTTTTATCATTTGTATTGGAAACAATATTGTCATATGTCTTTTCTTGGATCTAAATAATACGAAACCTCGCTCTATGATTTGAAGTTAAAATCCTCAAATATGGTAAAATAGTGACTTTTTTCACGTTTTTTATGTAGTTTGATATTACGTAAATATATTCATTTTTACCAATATTTCGATACTATTTCATGTAGTATCACGATATGTGAGTTGGCCTTCAAATCTCAGAATATAGCATAATATTGCATTTTAAGCAAGTTTTTTTGCATTTTGTTTCGTACGAAAAATCATCGAATTTAGCAATATTTTGACGTTTATTATCTCCTTTTCCTTTATGTGATTTAAACAAAATATCATCGAATTAGGCAATATTTTGCCGTTTTTCCACGTTTTTGTGAATTTTCAGTTTATTGTTATTAATTCATTAAATAGACGATAAAAATGACGCAAACACATAATTGATTAGAAATAACCTTAAATACTTCATTTTAAATCAACTATTTGTTTCTCGTTAAAATACTGAGTAAGATATTGAAAAGGGGAGGAATTCTGTTTTTATTGCATATATCGACGTTTCAGCCGGAATAGAGCGGTTTTCGTGTACATCTTCCATCTGTAATATAAACGGAAAATCAGGAACATTTTAGTTAATTCTAATGAAAACACATTGATTTTTATCATTTTTATTGGAAACAACATTGTCATATGTCTTTTCTTGGATCTAAATAATACGAAACCTCGCTTTATGATTTGAAGTTTAAATCCTCATATATGGTAAAATAGTGACTTTTTTCACGTTTTTTATGTAGTTTGATATTACGTAAGTATATTCGTTTTTACCAATATTTCGATACTATTTCATGTAGTATCACGATATGTGATTTTGCCTTCAATTCTCAGAATTTCGCATAATATTGCATTTTAAGCAAGTTTTCTTGCATTTTGTTTCATACGAAAAATCATCGAATTTAGCAATATTTTCACGTTCATCATCCCCTTTTCCTTTATGTGATTTAAACAAAATATCATCGAATTAGGCAATATTTTGCCGTTTTTCCACGTTTTTGTGAATTTTCAGTTTATTGTTATTAATTCATTAAATATACGATAAAAATAATGCAAACGCATAATTGATTAGAAATTAACCTTAAATACTTTATTTTCAATCAACCATTTGTTTCTCGTTAAAATACTGAGTAGGATATTGAAAAGGGGAGAAGTTCGGTTTTAATTGCATATATCGACGTTTCAGCCGGATTAGAGCGGTTTTACGTGTACATCTTTCATCGGTATTATAAACGGAAAATCAAGAACATTTTAGTTAATTCTAATGAAAACACATTGTTTTTTATAATTTGTATTGGAAACACCATTCTCATATGTCTTTTCTTGGATCTAAATAATACGAAACCTCGCTCTAAGATTTGAAGTTAAAATCCTCAAATATGGTAAAATAGTGACTTTTTCACGTTAATCATTTAGTTTGATATTACGTAAATATATTCATTTTTACCAATATTTCGATACTATTTCTCGTAGTATCACAATTTGTGATTTTACCTTCAAATCTCAGAATGTCGCATAATATTGCATTTTAAGCAAGTTTTCTTGCATTTTGTTTCGTACGAAAAATCATCGAATTTAGCAATATTTTGACGTTTATCATCTCCTCTCCCTTTATGTGATTTAAACAAAATATCATCGAATTAGGCAATATTTGCCGTTTTTCCACGTTTTTGTGAATTTTCAGTTTATTGTTATTAATTCATTAAATATACGATAAAAATGATGCAAACACATAATTGATTAGAAATTAACCTTAAATACTTTATTTTCAATCAACCATTTGTTTCTCGTTAAAATACTGAGTAGGATATTGAAAAGGAGAGAAGTTCGGTTTTTATTGCATATATCGACGTTTCAGCCGGATTAGAGCGGTTTTACGTGTACATCTTCCATCGGTAATATAAACGGAAAATCAGGAACATTTTAGTTAATTCTAATGAAAACACTCTGGTTTTTATCATTTGTATTGGAAACAATATTGTCATATGTCTTTTCTTGGATCTAAATAATACGAAACCTCGCTCTATGATTAAAATCCTCAAATATGGTAAAATAGTGACTTTTTTCACGTTTTTTATGTAGTTTGATATTACGTAAATATATTCATTTTTACCAATATTTCGATACTATTTCATGTAGTATCACGATATGTGAGTTGGCCTTCAAATCTCAGAATATAGCATAATATTGCATTTTAAGCAAGTTTTTTTTGCATTTTGTTTCGTACGAAAAATCATCGAATTTAGCAATATTTTGACGTTTATTATCTCCTTTTCCTTTATGTGATTTAAACAAAATATCATCGAATTAGGCAATATTTTTTACCGTTTTTCCACGTTTTTGTGAATTTTCAGTTTATTGTTATTAATTCATTAAATAGACGATAAAAATGACGCAAACACATAATTGATTAGAAAATAACCTTAAATACTTCATTTTCAATCAACTATTTGTTTCTCGTTAAAATACTGAGTAAGATATTGAAAAGGGAAGAAATTCTGTTTTTATTGCATATATCGACGTTTCAGCCGGAATAGAGCGGTTTTCGTGTACATCTTCCATCGGTAATATAAACGGAAAATCAGGAACATTTTAGTTAATTCTAATGAAAACACATTGATTTTTATCATTTTTATTGGAAACAACATTGTCATATGTCTTTTCTTGGATCTAAATAATACGAAACCTCGCTCTATGATTTGAAGTTTAAATCCTCATATATGGTAAAGTAGTGACTTTTTTCACCTTTTTCATGTAGTGTGATTTTACGTAAGTATATTCGTTTTTACCAATATTTCGATACTATTTCATGTAGTATCACGATATGTGATTTTGCCTTCAATTCTCAGAATTTCGCATAATATTGCATTTTAAGCAAGTTTTCTTGCATTTTGTTTCATACGAAAAATCATCGAATTTAGCAATATTTTCACGTTCATCATCCCCTTTTCCTTTATGTGATTTAAACAAAATATCATCGAATGAGGCAATATTTTGCCGTTTTTCCACGTTTTTGGGAATTTTCAGTTTATTGTTATTAATTCATTAAATATATGATAAAAATGATGCAAACGCATAATTGATTAGAAATTAATCTTAAATACTTTATTTTCAATCAACGATTTGTTTCTCGTTAAAATACTGAGTAGGATATTGAAAAGGGGAGAAGTTCGGTTTTTATTGCATATATCGTCGTTTCAGCCGGATTAGAGCGGTTTTACGTGTACATCTTCCATCGGTATTATAAACGAAAAATCAAGAACATTTTAGTTAATTCTAATGAAAACACTCTGGTTTTTATCATTTGTATTGGAAACAATATTGTCATATGTCTTTTCTTGGATCTAAATAATACGAAACCTCGCTCTATGATTTGAAGTTAAAATCCTCAAATATGGTAAAATAGTGACTTTTTTCACGTTTTTTATGTAGTTTGATATTACGTAAATATATTCATTTTTACCAATATTTCGATACTATTTCATGTAGTATCACGATATGTGAGTTGGCCTTCAAATCTCAGAATATAGCATAATATTGCATTTTAAGCAAGTTTTTTTGCATTTTGTTTCGTACGAAAAATCATCGAATTTAGCAATATTTTGACGTTTATTATCTCCTTTTCCTTTATGTGATTTAAACAAAATATCATCGAATTAGGCAATATTTTGCCGTTTTTCCACGTTTTTGTGAATTTTCAGTTTATTGTTATTAATTCATTAAATAGACGATAAAAATGACGCAAACACATAATTGATTAGAAATAACCTTAAATACTTCATTTTAAATCAACTATTTGTTTCTCGTTAAAATACTGAGTAAGATATTGAAAAGGGGAGGAATTCTGTTTTTATTGCATATAACGACGTTTCAGCCGGAATAGAGCGGTTTTCGTGTACATCTTCCATCTGTAATATAAACGGAAAATCAGGAACATTTTAGTTAATTCTAATGAAAACACATTGATTTTTATCATTTTTATTGGAAACAACATTGTCATATGTCTTTTCTTGGATCTAAATAATACGAAACCTCGCTCTATGATTTGAAGTTTAAATCCTCATATATGGTAAAGTAGTGACTTTTTTCACGTTTTTTATGTAGTTTGATATTACGTAAGTATATTCGTTTTTACCAATATTTCGATACTATTTCATGTAGTATCACGATATGTGATTTTGCCTTCAATTCTCAGAATTTCGCATAATATTGCATTTTAAGCAAGTTTTCTTGCATTTTGTTTCATACGAAAAATCATCGAATTTAGCAATATTTTCACGTTCATCATCCCCTTTTCCTTTATGTGATTTAAACAAAATATCATCGAATTAGGCAATATTTTGCCGTTTTTCCACGTTTTTGTGAATTTTCAGTTTATTGTTATTAATTCATTAAATATACGATAAAAATGATGCAAACGCATAATTGATTAGAAATTAACCTTAAATACTTTATTTTCAATCAACCATTTGTTTCTCGTTAAAATACTGAGTAGGATATTGAAAAGGGGAGAAGTTCGGTTTTAATTGCATATATCGACGTTTCAGCCGGATTAGAGCGGTTTTACGTGTACATCTTTCATCGGTATTATAAACGGAAAATCAAGAACATTTTAGTTAATTCTAATGAAAACACATTGTTTTTTATAATTTGTATTGGAAACACCATTCTCATATGTCTTTTCTTGGATCTAAATAATACGAAACCTCGCTCTAAGATTTGAAGTTAAAATCCTCAAATATGGTAAAATAGTGACTTTTTCACGTTAATCATTTAGTTTGATATTACGTAAATATATTCATTTTTACCAATATTTCGATACTATTTCTCGTAGTATCACAATTTGTGATTTTACCTTCAAATCTCAGAATGTCGCATAATATTGCATTTTAAGCAAGTTTTCTTGCATTTTGTTTCGTACGAAAAATCATCGAATTTAGCAATATTTTGACGTTTATCATCTCCTCTCCCTTTATGTGATTTAAACAAAATATCATCGAATTAGGCAATATTTGCCGTTTTTCCACGTTTTTGTGAATTTTCAGTTTATTGTTATTAATTCATTAAATATACGATAAAAATGATGCAAACACATAATTGATTAGAAATTAACCTTAAATACTTTATTTTCAATCAACCATTTGTTTCTCGTTAAAATACTGAGTAGGATATTGAAAAGGAGAGAAGTTCGGTTTTTATTGCATATATCGACGTTTCAGCCGGATTAGAGCGGTTTTACGTGTACATCTTCCATCGGTAATATAAACGGAAAATCAGGAACATTTTAGTTAATTCTAATGAAAACACTCTGGTTTTTATCATTTGTATTGGAAACAATATTGTCATATGTCTTTTCTTGGATCTAAATAATACGAAACCTCGATCTATGATTAAAATCCTCAAATATGGTAAAATAGTGACTTTTTTCACGTTTTTTATGTAGTTTGATATTACGTAAATATATTCATTTTTACCAATATTTCGATAGTATTTCATGTAGTATCACAATTTGTGATTTTACCTTCAAATCTCAGAATGTCGCATAATATTGCATTTTAAGCAAGTTTTCTTGCATTTTGTTTCGTACGAAAAATCATCGAATTTAGCAATATTTTGACGTTTATCATCTCCTCTCCCTTTATGTGATTTAAACAAAATATCATCGAATTAGGCAATATTTGCCGTTTTTCCACGTTTTTGTGAATTTTCAGTTTATTGTTATTAATTCATTAAATATACGATAAAAATGATGCAAACACATAATTGATTAGAAATTAACCTTAAATACTTCATTTTCAATCAACTATTTGTTTCTCGTTAAAATACTGAGTAAGATATTGAAAAGGGAAGAAATTCTGTTTTTATTGCATATATCGACGTTTCAGCCGGAATAGAGCGGTTTTCGTGTACATCTTCCATCGGTAATATAAACGGAAAATCAGGAACATTTTAGTTAATTCTAATGAAAACACATTGATTTTTATCATTTTTATTGGAAACAACATTGTCATATGTCTTTTCTTGGATCTAAATAATACGAAACCTCGCTCTATGATTTGAAGTTTAAATCCTCATATATGGTAAAGTAGTGACTTTTTTCACCTTTTTCATGTAGTGTGATTTTACGTAAGTATATTCGTTTTTACCAATATTTCGATACTATTCCATGTAGTATCACAATATGTGATTTTGCCTTCAATTCTCAGAATTTCGCATAATATTGCATTTTAAGCAAGTTTTCTTGCATTTTGTTTCATACGAAAAATCATCGAATTTAGCAATATTTTCACGTTCATCATCCCCTTTTCCTTTATGTGATTTAAACAAAATATCATCGAATGAGGCAATATTTTGCCGTTTTTCCACGTTTTTGGGAATTTTCAGTTTATTGTTATTAATTCATTAAATATATGATAAAAATGATGCAAACGCATAATTGATTAGAAATTAATCTTAAATACTTTATTTTCAATCAACGATTTGTTTCTCGTTAAAATACTGAGTAGGATATTGAAAAGGGGAGAAGTTCGGTTTTTATTGCATATATCGTCGTTTCAGCCGGATTAGAGCGGTTTTACGTGTACATCTTCCATCGGTTTTATAAACGAAAAATCAAGAACATTTTAGTTAATTCTAATGAAAACACTCTGGTTTTTATCATTTGTATTGGAAACAATATTGTCATATGTCTTTTCTTGGATCTAAATAATACGAAACCTCGCTCTATGATTTGAAGTTAAAATCCTCAAATATGGTAAAATAGTGACTTTTTTCACGTTTTTTATGTAGTTTGATATTACGTAAATATATTCATTTTTACCAATATTTCGATACTATTTCATGTAGTATCACGATATGTGAGTTGGCCTTCAAATCTCAGAATATAGCATAATATTGCATTTTAAGCAAGTTTTTTTGCATTTTGTTTCGTACGAAAAATCATCGAATTTAGCAATATTTTGACGTTTATTATCTCCTTTTCCTTTATGTGATTTAAACAAAATATCATCGAATTAGGCAATATTTTGCCGTTTTTCCACGTTTTTGTGAATTTTCAGTTTATTGTTATTAATTCATTAAATAGACGATAAAAATGACGCAAACACATAATTGATTAGAAATAACCTTAAATACTTCATTTTAAATCAACTATTTGTTTCTCGTTAAAATACTGAGTAAGATATTGAAAAGGGGAGGAATTCTGTTTTTATTGCATATATCGACGTTTCAGCCGGAATAGAGCGGTTTTCGTGTACATCTTCCATCTGTAATATAAACGGAAAATCAGGAACATTTTAGTTAATTCTAATGAAAACACATTGATTTTTATCATTTTTATTGGAAACAACATTGTCATATGTCTTTTCTTGGATCTAAATAATACGAAACCTCGCTCTATGATTTGAAGTTTAAATCCTCATATATGGTAAAATAGTGACTTTTTTCACGTTTTTTATGTAGTTTGATATTACGTAAGTATATTCGTTTTTACCAATATTTCGATACTATTTCATGTAGTATCACGATATGTGATTTTGCCTTCAATTCTCAGAATTTCGCATAATATTGCATTTTAAGCAAGTTTTCTTGCATTTTGTTTCATACGAAAAATCATCGAATTTAGCAATATTTTCACGTTCATCATCCCCTTTTCCTTTATGTGATTTAAACAAAATATCATCGAATTAGGCAATATTTTGCCGTTTTTCCACGTTTTTGTGAATTTTCAGTTTATTGTTATTAATTCATTAAATATACGATGAAAATGATGCAAACGCATAATTGATTAGAAATTAACCTTAAATACTTTATTTTCAATCAACCATTTGTTTCTCGTTAAAATACTGAGTAGGATATTGAAAAGGGGAGGAATTCTGTTTTTATTGCATATATCGACGTTTCAGCCGGAATAGAGCGGTTTTCGTGTACATCTTCCATCTGTAATATAAACGGAAAATCAGGAACATTTTAGTTAATTCTAATGAAAACACATTGATTTTTATCATTTTTATTGGAAACAACATTGTCATATGTCTTTTCTTGGATCTAAATAATACGAAACCTCGCTCTATGATTTGAAGTTTAAATCCTCATATATGGTAAAATAGTGACTTTTTTCACGTTTTTTATGTAGTTTGATATTACGTAAGTATATTCGTTTTTACCAATATTTCGATACTATTTCATGTAGTATCACGATATGTGATTTTGCCTTCAATTCTCAGAATTTCGCATAATATTGCATTTTAAGCAAGTTTTCTTGCATTTTGTTTCATACGAAAAATCATCGAATTTAGCAATATTTTCACGTTCATCATCCCCTTTTCCTTTATGTGATTTAAACAAAATATCATCGAATTAGGCAATATTTTGCCGTTTTTCCACGTTTTTGTGAATTTTCAGTTTATTGTTATTATTTCATTAAATATACGATAAAAATGATGCAAACGCATAATTGATTAGAAATTAACCTTAAATACTTTATTTTCAATCAACCATTTGTTTCTCGTTAAAATACTGAGTAGGATATTGAAAAGGGGAGAAGTTCGGTTTTAATTGCATATATCGACGTTTCAGCCGGATTAGAGCGGTTTTACGTGTACATCTTTCATCGGTATTATAAACGGAAAATCAAGAACATTTTAGTTAATTCTAATGAAAACACATTGTTTTTTATAATTTGTATTGGAAACACCATTCTCATATGTCTTTTCTTGGATCTAAATAATACGAAACCTCGCTCTAAGATTTGAAGTTAAAATCCTCAAATATGGTAAAATAGTGACTTTTTCACGTTAATCATTTAGTTTGATATTACGTAAATATATTCATTTTTACCAATATTTCGATACTATTTCTCGTAGTATCACAATTTGTGATTTTACCTTCAAATCTCAGAATGTCGCATAATATTGCATTTTAAGCAAGTTTTCTTGCATTTTGTTTCGTACGAAAAATCATCGAATTTAGCAATATTTTGACGTTTATCATCTCCTCTCCCTTTATGTGATTTAAACAAAATATCATCGAATTAGGCAATATTTGCCGTTTTTCCACGTTTTTGTGAATTTTCAGTTTATTGTTATTAATTCATTAAATATACGATAAAAATGATGCAAACACATAATTGATTAGAAATTAACCTTAAATACTTTATTTTCAATCAACCATTTGTTTCTCGTTATAATACTGAGTAGGATATTGAAAAGGAGAGAAGTTCGGTTTTTATTGCATATATCGACGTTTCAGCCGGATTAGAGCGGTTTTACGTGTACATCTTCCATCGGTAATATAAACGGAAAATCAGGAACATTTTAGTTAATTCTAATGAAAACACTCTGGTTTTTATCATTTGTATTGGAAACAATATTGTCATATGTCTTTTCTTGGATCTAAATAATACGAAACCTCGCTCTATGATTAAAATCCTCAAATATGGTAAAATAGTGACTTTTTTCACGTTTTTTATGTAGTTTGATATTACGTAAATATATTCATTTTTACCAATATTTCGATACTATTTCATGTAGTATCACAATTTGTGATTTTACCTTCAAATCTCAGAATGTCGCATAATATTGCATTTTAAGCAAGTTTTCTTGCATTTTGTTTCGTACGAAAAATCATCGAATTTAGCAATATTTTGACGTTTATCATCTCCTCTCCCTTTATGTGATTTAAACAAAATATCATCGAATTAGGCAATATTTGCCGTTTTTCCACGTTTTTGTGAATTTTCAGTTTATTGTTATTAATTCATTAAATATACGATAAAAATGATGCAAACACATAATTGATTAGAAATTAACCTTAAATACTTCATTTTCAATCAACTATTTGTTTCTCGTTAAAATACTGAGTAAGATATTGAAAAGGGAAGAAATTCTGTTTTTATTGCATATATCGACGTTTCAGCCGGAATAGAGCGGTTTTCGTGTACATCTTCCATCGGTAATATAAACGGAAAATCAGGAACATTTTAGTTAATTCTAATGAAAACACATTGATTTTTATCATTTTTATTGGAAACAACATTGTCATATGTCTTTTCTTGGATCTAAATAATACGAAACCTCGCTCTATGATTTGAAGTTTAAATCCTCATATATGGTAAAGTAGTGACTTTTTTCACCTTTTTCATGTAGTGTGATTTTACGTAAGTATATTCGTTTTTACCAATATTTCGATACTATTCCATGTAGTATCACAATATGTGATTTTGCCTTCAATTCTCAGAATTTCGCATAATATTGCATTTTAAGCAAGTTTTCTTGCATTTTGTTTCATACGAAAAATCATCGAATTTAGCAATATTTTCACGTTCATCATCCCCTTTTCCTTTATGTGATTTAAACAAAATATCATCGAATGAGGCAATATTTTGCCGTTTTTCCACGTTTTTGGGAATTTTCAGTTTATTGTTATTAATTCATTAAATATATGATAAAAATGATGCAAACGCATAATTGATTAGAAATTAATCTTAAATACTTTATTTTCAATCAACGATTTGTTTCTCGTTAAAATACTGAGTAGGATATTGAAAAGGGGAGAAGTTCGGTTTTTATTGCATATATCGTCGTTTCAGCCGGATTAGAGCGGTTTTACGTGTACATCTTCCATCGGTTTTATAAACGAAAAATCAAGAACATTTTAGTTAATTCTAATGAAAACACTCTGGTTTTTATCATTTGTATTGGAAACAATATTGTCATATGTCTTTTCTTGGATCTAAATAATACGAAACCTCGCTCTATGATTTGAAGTTAAAATCCTCAAATATGGTAAAATAGTGACTTTTTTCACGTTTTTTATGTAGTTTGATATTACGTAAATATATTCATTTTTACCAATATTTCGATACTATTTCATGTAGTATCACGATATGTGAGTTGGCCTTCAAATCTCAGAATATAGCATAATATTGCATTTTAAGCAAGTTTTTTTGCATTTTGTTTCGTACGAAAAATCATCGAATTTAGCAATATTTTGACGTTTATTATCTCCTTTTCCTTTATGTGATTTAAACAAAATATCATCGAATTAGGCAATATTTTGCCGTTTTTCCACGTTTTTGTGAATTTTCAGTTTATTGTTATTAATTCATTAAATAGACGATAAAAATGACGCAAACACATAATTGATTAGAAATAACCTTAAATACTTCATTTTAAATCAACTATTTGTTTCTCGTTAAAATACTGAGTAAGATATTGAAAAGGGGAGGAATTCTGTTTTTATTGCATATATCGACGTTTCAGCCGGAATAGAGCGGTTTTCGTGTACATCTTCCATCTGTAATATAAACGGAAAATCAGGAACATTTTAGTTAATTCTAATGAAAACACATTGATTTTTATCATTTTTATTGGAAACAACATTGTCATATGTCTTTTCTTGGATCTAAATAATACGAAACCTCGCTTTATGATTTGAAGTTTAAATCCTCATATATGGTAAAATAGTGATTTTTCACGTTTTTTATGTAGTTTGATATTACGTAAGTATATTCGTTTTTACCAATATTTCGATACTATTTCATGTAGTATCACGATATGTGATTTTGCCTTCAATTCTCAGAATTTCGCATAATATTGCATTTTAAGCAAGTTTTTTTGCATTTTGTTTCGTACGAAAAATCATCGAATTTAGCAATATTTTCACGTTCATCATCCCCTTTTCCTTTATGTGATTTAAACAAAATATCATCGAATTAGGCAATATTTTGCCGTTTTTCCACGTTTTTGTGAATTTTCAGTTTATTGTTATTAATTCATTAAATATACGATAAAAATAATGCAAACGCATAATTGATTAGAAATTAACCTTAAATACTTTATTTTCAATCAACCATTTGTTTCTCGTTAAAATACTGAGTAGGATATTGAAAAGGGGAGAAGTTCGGTTTTAATTGCATATATCGACGTTTCAGCCGGATTAGAGCGGTTTTACGTGTACATCTTTCATCGGTATTATAAACGGAAAATCAAGAACATTTTAGTTAATTCTAATGAAAACACATTGTTTTTTATAATTTGTATTGGAAACACCATTCTCATATGTCTTTTCTTGGATCTAAATAATACGAAACCTCGCTCTAAGATTTGAAGTTAAAATCCTCAAATATGGTAAAATAGTGACTTTTTCACGTTAATCATTTAGTTTGATATTACGTAAATATATTCATTTTTACCAATATTTCGATACTATTTCTCGTAGTATCACAATTTGTGATTTTACCTTCAAATCTCAGAATGTCGCATAATATTGCATTTTAAGCAAGTTTTCTTGCATTTTGTTTCGTACGAAAAATCATCGAATTTAGCAATATTTTGACGTTTATCATCTCCTCTCCCTTTATGTGATTTAAACAAAATATCATCGAATTAGGCAATATTTGCCGTTTTTCCACGTTTTTGTGAATTTTCAGTTTATTGTTATTAATTCATTAAATATACGATAAAAATGATGCAAACACATAATTGATTAACAATTAACCTTAAATACTTTATTTTCAATCAACCATTTGTTTCTCGTTAAAATACTGAGTAGGATATTGAAAAGGAGAGAAGTTCGGTTTTTATTGCATATATCGACGTTTCAGCCGGATTAGAGCGGTTTTACGTGTACATCTTCCATCGGTAATATAAACGGAAAATCAGGAACATTTTAGTTAATTCTAATGAAAACACTCTGGTTTTTATCATTTGTATTGGAAACAATATTGTCATATGTCTTTTCTTGGATCTAAATAATACGAAACCTCGCTCTATGATTAAAATCCTCAAATATGGTAAAATAGTGACTTTTTTCACGTTTTTTATGTAGTTTGATATTACGTAAATATATTCATTTTTACCAATATTTCGATACTATTTCATGTAGTATCACAATTTGTGATTTTACCTTCAAATCTCAGAATGTCGCATAATATTGCATTTTAAGCAAGTTTTCTTGCATTTTGTTTCGTACGAAAAATCATCGAATTTAGCAATATTTTGACGTTTATCATCTCCTCTCCCTTTATGTGATTTAAACAAAATATCATCGAATTAGGCAATATTTGCCGTTTTCCCACGTTTTTGTGAATTTTCAGTTTATTGTTATTAATTCATTAAATATACGATAAAAATGATGCAAACACATAATTGATTAGAAATTAACCTTAAATACTTCATTTTCAATCAACTATTTGTTTCTCGTTAAAATACTGAGTAAGATATTGAAAAGGGAAGAAATTCTGTTTTTATTGCATATATCGACGTTTCAGCCGGAATAGAGCGGTTTTCGTGTACATCTTCCATCGGCAATATAAACGGAAAATCAGGAACATTTTAGTTAATTCTAATGAAAACACATTGATTTTTATCATTTTTATTGGAAACAACATTGTCATATGTCTTTTCTTGGATCTAAATAATACGAAACCTCGCTCTATGATTTGAAGTTTAAATCCTCATATATGGTAAAGTAGTGACTTTTTTCACCTTTTTCATGTAGTGTGATTTTACGTAAGTATATTCGTTTTTACCAATATTTCGATACTATTTCATGTAGTATCACGATATGTGATTTTGCCTTCAATTCTCAGAATTTCGCATAATATTGCATTTTAAGCAAGTTTTCTTGCATTTTGTTTCATACGAAAAATCATCGAATTTAGCAATATTTTCACGTTCATCATCCCCTTTTCCTTTATGTGATTTAAACAAAATATCATCGAATGAGGCAATATTTTGCCGTTTTTCCACGTTTTTGGGAATTTTCAGTTTATTGTTATTAATTCATTAAATATATGATAAAAATGATGCAAACGCATAATTGATTAGAAATTAATCTTAAATACTTTATTTTCAATCAACGATTTGTTTCTCGTTAAAATACTGAGTAGGATATTGAAAAGGGGAGAAGTTCGGTTTTTATTGCATATATCGTCGTTTCAGCCGGATTAGAGCGGTTTTACGTGTACATCTTCCATCGGTATTATAAACGAAAAATCAAGAACATTTTAGTTAATTCTAATGAAAACACTCTGGTTTTTATCATTTGTATTGGAAACAATATTGTCATATGTCTTTTCTTGGATCTAAATAATACGAAACCTCGCTCTATGATTTGAAGTTAAAATCCTCAAATATGGTAAAATAGTGACTTTTTTCACGTTTTTTATGTAGTTTGATATTACGTAAATATATTCATTTTTACCAATATTTCGATACTATTTCATGTAGTATCACGATATGTGAGTTGGCCTTCAAATCTCAGAATATAGCATAATATTGCATTTTAAGCAAGTTTTTTTGCATTTTGTTTCGTACGAAAAATCATCGAATTTAGCAATATTTTGACGTTTATTATCTCCTTTTCCTTTATGTGATTTAAACAAAATATCATCGAATTAGGCAATATTTTGCCGTTTTTCCACGTTTTTGTGAATTTTCAGTTTATTGTTATTAATTCATTAAATAGACGATAAAAATGACGCAAACACATAATTGATTAGAAATAACTTTAAATACTTCATTTTAAATCAACTATTTGTTTCTCGTTAAAATACTGAGTAAGATATTGAAAAGGGGAGGAATTCTGTTTTTATTGCATATAACGACGTTTCAGCCGGAATAGAGCGGTTTTCGTGTACATCTTCCATCTGTAATATAAACGGAAAATCAGGAACATTTTAGTTAATTCTAATGAAAACACATTGATTTTTATCATTTTTATTGGAAACAACATTGTCATATGTCTTTTCTTGGATCTAAATAATACGAAACCTCGCTCTATGATTTGAAGTTTAAATCCTCATATATGGTAAAATAGTGACTTTTTTCACGTTTTTTATGTAGTTTGATATTACGTAAGTATATTCGTTTTTACCAATATTTCGATACTATTTCATGTAGTATCACGATATGTGATTTTGCCTTCAATTCTCAGAATTTCGCATAATATTGCATTTTAAGCAAGTTTTCTTGCATTTTGTTTCATACGAAAAATCATCGAATTTAGCAATATTTTCACGTTCATCATCCCCTTTTCCTTTATGTGATTTAAACAAAATATCATCGAATTAGGCAATATTTTGCCGTTTTTCCACGTTTTTGTGAATTTTCAGTTTATTGTTATTAATTCATTAAATATACGATAAAAATGATGCAAACGCATAATTGATTAGAAATTAACCTTAAATACTTTATTTTCAATCAACCATTTGTTTCTCGTTAAAATACTGAGTAGGATATTGAAAAGGGGAGAAGTTCGGTTTTAATTGCATATATCGACGTTTCAGCCGGATTAGAGCGGTTTTACGTGTACATCTTTCATCGGTATTATAAACGGAAAATCAAGAACATTTTAGTTAATTCTAATGAAAACACATTGTTTTTTATAATTTGTATTGGAAACACCATTCTCATATGTCTTTTCTTGGATCTAAATAATACGAAACCTCGCTCTAAGATTTGAAGTTAAAATCCTCAAATATGGTAAAATAGTGACTTTTTCACGTTAATCATTTAGTTTGATATTACGTAAATATATTCATTTTTACCAATATTTCGATACTATTTCTCGTAGTATCACAATTTGTGATTTTACCTTCAAATCTCAGAATGTCGCATAATATTGCATTTTAAGCAAGTTTTCTTGCATTTTGTTTCGTACGAAAAATCATCGAATTTAGCAATATTTTGACGTTTATCATCTCCTCTCCCTTTATGTGATTTAAACAAAATATCATCGAATTAGGCAATATTTGCCGTTTTTCCACGTTTTTGTGAATTTTCAGTTTATTGTTATTAATTCATTAAATATACGATAAAAATGATGCAAACACATAATTGATTAGAAATTAACCTTAAATACTTTATTTTCAATCAACCATTTGTTTCTCGTTAAAATACTGAGTAGGATATTGAAAAGGAGAGAAGTTCGGTTTTTATTGCATATATCGACGTTTCAGCCGGATTAGAGCGGTTTTACGTGTACATCTTCCATCGGTAATATAAACGGAAAATCAGGAACATTTTAGTTAATTCTAATGAAAACACTCTGGTTTTTATCATTTGTATTGGAAACAATATTGTCATATGTCTTTTCTTGGATCTAAATAATACGAAACCTCGCTCTATGATTAAAATCCTCAAATATGGTAAAATAGTGACTTTTTTCACGTTTTTTATGTAGTTTGATATTACGTAAATATATTCATTTTTACCAATATTTCGATACTATTTCATGTAGTATCACGATATGTGAGTTGGCCTTCAAATCTCAGAATATAGCATAATATTGCATTTTAAGCAAGTTTTTTTGCATTTTGTTTCGTACGAAAAATCATCGAATTTAGCAATATTTTGACGTTTATTATCTCCTTTTCCTTTATGTGATTTAAACAAAATATCATCGAATTAGGCAATATTTTGCCGTTTTTCCACGTTTTTGTGAATTTTCAGTTTATTGTTATTAATTCATTAAATAGACGATAAAAATGACGCAAACACATAATTGATTAGAAAATAACCTTTAATACTTCATTTTAAATCAACTATTTGTTTCTCGTTAAAATACTGAGTAAGATATTGAAAAGGGGAGGAATTCTGTTTTTATTGCATATATCGACGTTTCAGCCGGAATAGAGCGGTTTTCGTGTACATCTTCCATCGGTAATATAAACGGAAAATCAGGAACATTTTAGTTAATTCTAATGAAAACACATTGATTTTTATCATTTTTATTGGAAACAACATTGTCATATGTCTTTTCTTGGATCTAAATAATACGAAACCTCGCTCTTTTGATTTGAAGTTTAAATCCTCATATATGGTAAAGTAGTGACTTTTTTCACCTTTTTCATGTAGTGTGATTTTACGTAAGTATATTCGTTTTTACCAATATTTCGATACTATTTCATGTAGTATCACGATATGTGATTTTGCCTTCAATTCTCAGAATTTCGCATAATATTGCATTTTAAGCAAGTTTTCTTGCATTTTGTTTCATACGAAAAATCATCGAATTTAGCAATATTTTCACGTTCATCATCCCCTTTTCCTTTATGTGATTTAAACAAAATATCATCGAATTAGGCAATATTTTGCCGTTTTTCCACGTTTTTGTGAATTTTCAGTTTATTGTTATTAATTCATTAAATATACGATAAAAATGATGCAAACGCATAATTGATTAGAAATTAACCTTAAATACTTTATTTTCAATCAACCATTTGTTTCTCGTTAAAATACTGAGTAGGATATTGAAAAGGGGAGAAGTTCGGTTTTTATTGCATATATCGACGTTTCAGCCGGATTAGAGCGGTTTTACGTGTACATCTTTCATCGGTATTATAAACGGAAAATCAAGAACATTTTAGTTAAATCTAATGAAAACACATTGTTTTTTATAATTTGTATTGGAAACACCATTCTCATATGTCTTTTCTTGGATCTAAATAACACGAAACCTCGCTCTATGATTTGAAGTTAAAATCCTCATATATGGTAAAATAGTGACTTTTTCACGTTAATCATTTAGTTTGATATTACGTAAATATATTCATTTTTACCAATATTTCGATACTATTTCTCGTAGTATGACAATTTGTGATTTTACCTTCAAATCTCAGAATGTCGCATAATATTGCATTTTAAGCAAGTTTTCTTGCATTTTGTTTCGTACGAAAAATCATCGAATTTAGCAATATTTTGACGTTTATCATCTCCTCTCCCTTTATGTGATTTAAACAAAATATCATCGAATTAGGCAATATTTGCCGTTTTTCCACGTTTTTGTGAATTTTCAGTTTATTGTTATTAATTCATTAAATATACGATAAAAATGATGCAAACACATAATTGATTAGAAATTAACCTTAAATACTTTATTTTCAATCAACCATTTGTTTCTCGTTAAAATACTGAGTAGGATATTGAAAAGGAGAGAAGTTCGGTTTTTATTGCATATATCGACGTTTCAGCCGGATTAGAGCGGTTTTACGTGTACATCTTCCATCGGTAATATAAACGGAAAATCAGGAACATTTTAGTTAATTCTAATGAAAACACTCTGGTTTTTATCATTTGTATTGGAAACAATATTGTCATATGTCTTTTCTTGGATCTAAATAAAACGAAACCTAGCTCTATGATTTGAAGTTAAAATCCTCAAATATCGTAAAATAGTGACTTTTTTCACGTTTTTCATGTAGTTTGATATTACGTAAATATATTCATTTTTACCAATATTTCGATACTATTTCATGTAGTATCACGATATGTGAGTTGGCCTTCAAATATCAGAATATAGCATAATATTGCATTTTAAGCAAGTTTTTTTGCATTTTGTTTCGTACGAAAAATCATCGAATTTAGCAATATTTTGACGTTTATTATCTCCTTTTCCTTTATGTGATTTAAACAAAATATCATCGAATTAGGCAATATTTTGCCGATTTTCCACGTTTTTGTGAATTTTCAGTTTATTGGTATTAATTCATTATATATACGATAAAAATGATGCAAACGCATAATTGATTAGAAATTAATCTTAAATACTTTATTTTCAATCAACGATTTGTTTCTCGTTAAAATGCTGAGTAAGATATTGAAAAGGGGAGAAGTTCGGTTTTTTATTGCATATTTCGACGTTTAAGCCGGATTAGAGCGTTTTTCGTGTACGTCTTTCATCGGTAATGTAAACGGAAAATCAGGAACATTTTAGTTAATTCTAATGAAAACACATTGATTTTTATCATTTTTATTGGAAACAACATTGTCATATGTCTTTTCTTGGATCTAAATAATACAAATTCTCGCTCTATGATTTGAAGTTTAAATCCTCATATATGATAAAATAGTGACTTTTTCACGTTTTTCATCTAGTGTGAATTTACGTAAATATATTCGTTTTTACCAATATTTCGATACTATTTCTTGTCGTATCACGATATGTGATTTTGCCTTCAATTCTCAGAATTTCGCATAATATTGCATTTTAAGCAAGTTTTCTTGCATTTTGTTTCGTACGAAAAATTATCGAATTTAGCAATATTTTCACGCTCATCATCCCCTTTTCCTTTATGTGATTTAAACAAAATATCATCGAATTAGGCAATATTTTGCCGTTTTTCCACGTATATGTGAATTTTCAGTTTATTGTTATTAATTCATTAAATATACGATAAAAATGATGCAAACACATAATTGATTAGAAATTAATCTTAAATACTTTATTTTCAATCAACGATTTGTTTCTCGTTAAAATACTGAGTAGGATATTGAAAAGGGGAGAAGTTCGGTTTTTATTGCATATATCGTCGTTTCAGCCGGAATAGAGCGGTTTTCGTGTACATCTTCCATCGGTAATATAAACGGAAAATCAGGAACATTTTAGTTAATTCTAATGAAAACACATTGATTTTTATCATTTTTATTGGAAACAACATTGTCATATGTCTTTTCTTGGATCTAAATAATACGAAACCTCGCTCTATGATTTGAAGTTTAAATCCTCATATATGGTAAATTAGTGACTTTTTTCACCTTTTTCATGTAGTGTGATTTTACGTAAGTATATTCGTTTTTACCAATATTTCGATACTATTTCATGTAGTATCACGATATGTGATTTTGCCTACAATTCTCAGAATTTCGCATAATATTGCATTTTAAGCAAGTTTTCTTGCATTTTGTTTCATACGAAAAATCATCGAATTTAGCAATATTTTCACGTTCATCATCCCCTTTTCCTTTATGTGATTTAAACAAAATATTATCGAATTAGGCAATATTTTGCCGTTTTTCCACGTTTTTGTGAATTTTCAGTTTATTGTTATTAATTCATTAAATAAATGATAAAAATGATGCAAACGCATAATTGATTAGAAATTAATCTTAAATACTTTATTTTCAATCAACGATTTGTTTCTCGTTAAAATACTGAGTAGGATATTGAAAAGGGGAGAAGTTCGGTTTTTATTGCATATATCGTCGTTTCAGCCGGATTAGAGCGGTTTTACGTGTACATCTTCCATTGGTATTATAAACGAAAAATCAAGAACATTTTAGTTAATTCTAATGAAAACACTCTGGTTTTTATCATTTGTATTGGAAACAATATTGTCATATGTCTTTTCTTGGATCTAAATAATACGAAACCTCACTCTATGAGTTGAAGTTAAAATCCTCAAATATGGTAAAATAGTGACTTTTTCACGTTTTTTATGTAGTTTGATATTACGTAAGTATATTCGTTTTTACCAATATTTCGATACTATTTCATGTAGTATCACGATATGTGATTTTGCCTTCAATTCTCAGAATTTCGCATAATATTGCATTTTAAGCAAGTTTTCTTGCATTTTGTTTCGTTCGAAAAATCATCGAATTTAGCAATATTTTCACGTTCATCATCCCCTTTTCCTTTATGTGATTTAAACAAAATATCATCGAATTAGGCAATATTTAGCCGTTTTTCCACGTTTTTGTGAATTTTCAGTTGATTGTTATTAATTCATTAAATATACGATAAAAATGATGCAAACGCATAATTGATTAGAAATTAACCTTAAATACTTTATTTTCAATCAACCATTTGTTTCTCGTTAAAATACTGAGTAGGATATTGAAAAGGGGAGAAGTTCGGTTCTTATTGCATATATCGACGTTTCAGCCGGATTAGAGCGGTTTTACGTGTACATCTTTCATCGGTATTATAAACGGAAAATCAAGAACATTTTAGTTAATTCTAATGAAAACACATTGTTTTTTATAATTTGTATTGGAAACACCATTCTCATATGTCTTTTCTTGGATCTAAATAATACGAAACCTCGCTCTATGATTTGAAGTTAAAATCCTCAAATATGGTAAAATAGTGACTTTTTCACGTTAATCATTTAGTTTGATATTACGTAAATATATTCATTTTTACCAATATTTCGATACTATTTCTCGTAGTATCACAATTTGTGATTTTACCTTCAAATCTCAGAATGTCGCATAATATTGCATTTTAAGCAAGTTTTCTTGCATTTTGTTTCGTACGAAAAATCATCGAATTTAGCAATATTTTGACGTTTATCATCTACTCTCCCTTTATGTGATTTAAACAAAATATCATCGAATTAGGCAATATTTGCCGTTTTTCCACGTTTTTGTGAATTTTCAGTTTATTGTTATTAATTCATTAAATATACGATAAAAATGATGCAAACACATAATTGATTAGAAATTAACCTTAAATACTTTATTTTCAATCAACCATTTGTTTCTCGTTAAAATACTGAGTAGGATATTGAAAAGGAGAGAAGTTCGGTTTTTATTGCATATATCGACGTTTCAGCCGGATTAGAGCGGTTTTACGTGTACATCTTCCATCGGTAATATAAACGGAAAATCAGGAACATTTTAGTTAATTCTAATGAAAACACTCTGGTTTTTATCATTTGTATTGGAAACAATATTGTCATATGTCTTTTCTTGGATCTAAATAAAACGAAACCTAGCTCTATGATTTGAAGTTAAAATCCTCAAATATCGTAAAATAGTGACTTTTTTCACGTTTTTCATGTAGTTTGATATTACGTAAATATATTCATTTTTACCAATATTTCGATACTATTTCATGTAGTATCACGATATGTGAGTTGGCCTTCAAATATCAGAATATAGCATAATATTGCATTTTAAGCAAGTTTTTTTGCATTTTGTTTCGTACGAAAAATCATCGAATTTAGCAATGTTTTGACGTTTATTATCTCCTTTTCCTTTATGTGATTTAAACAAAATATCATCGAATTAGGCAATATTTTGCCGATTTTCCACGTTTTTGTGAATTTTCAGTTTATTGATATTAATTCATTAAATAGACGATAAAAATGATGCAAACACATAATTGATTAGATAATAACCTTAAATACTTCATTTTCAATCATCTATTTGTTTCTCGTTAAAATGCTGAGTAAGATATTGAAAAGGGGAGAAGTTCGGTTTTTTATTGCATATATCGACGTTTAAGCCGGATTAGAGCGTTTTTCGTGTACGTCTTTCATCGGTAATATAAACGGAAAATCAGGAACATTTTAGTTAATTCTAATGAAAACACATTGATTTTTATCATTTTTATTGGAAACAACATTGTCATATGTCTTTTCTTGGATCTAAATAATACAAATTCTCGCTCTATGATTTGAAGTTTAAATCCTCATATATGATAAAATAGTGACTTTTTCACGTTTCTCATCTAGTGTGAATTTACGTAAATATATTCGTTTTTACCAATATTTCGATACTATTTCTTGTAGTATCTCGATATGTGATTTTGCCTTCAATTCTCAGAATTTCGCATAATATTGCATTTTAAGCAAGTTTTCTTGCATTTTATTTCGTACGAAAAATTATCGAATTTAGCAATATTTTCACGCTCATCATCCCCTTTTCCTTTATGTGATTTAAACAAAATATCATCGAATTAGGCAATATTTTGCCGTTTTTCCACGTATTTGTGAATTTTCAGTTTATTGTTATTAATTCATTAAATATACGATAAAAATGATGCAAACACATAATTGATTAGAAATTAACCTTAAATACTTTATTTTCAATCAACCATTCGTTTCTCGTTAAAATACTGAGTAGGATATTGAAAAGGGGAGAAGTTCGGTTTTTATTGCATATATCGACGTTTCAGCCGGATTAGAGCGGTTTTACGTGTACATCTTCAATCGGTAATATAAACGGAAAATCAAGAACATTTTAGTTAATTCTTATGAAAACACATTGTTTTTATCATTTGTATTGGAAACAACATTGTCATATGTCTTTTTTTGGATCTAAATAATACGAAACCTCGCTCTATGATTAGAAGTTAAAATCTTCAAATATGGTAAAATAGTGACTTTTTCACGTTAATCATGTAGTTTGATATAACGTAAATATATTCGTTTTTACCAATATTTCGATACTATTTCATGTAGTATCAAGATATGTGATTTGGCCTTCAAATCTCAGAATTTCGCATAATATTGCATTTTAAGCAAGTTTTTTTGCATTTTGTTTCGTACGAAAAATCATCGAATTTAGCAATATTTTCACGTTCATCATCCCCTTTTCCTTTATGTGATTTAAACAAAATATCATCGAATTAGGCAATATTTTGCCGTTTTTCCACGTTTTTGTGAATTTTCAGTTTATGGGTTTTAATTCATTATATATACGATAAAAATGATGCAAACACATAATTGATTAGAAAATAACGTTAAATACTTCATTTTCAATCATCTATTTGTTTCTCGTTTAAATACTGAGTACGATACTGAAAATTGGAGAAGTTCGGTTTTTATTGCATATATCGACGTTTCAGCCGGATTAGAGCGGTTTTACGTGTACATCTTCCATCGGTAATATAAACGGAAAATCAAGAACATTTTAGTTAATTCTAATGAAAACACATTGTTTTTTATAATTTCTATTGGAAACACCATTCTCATATGTCTTTTCTTGGATCTAAATAATACGAAACCTCGCTCTATGATTTGAAGTTAAAATCCTCAAATATGGTAAAATAGTGACTTTTTCACGTTAATCATTTAGTTTGATATTACGTAAATATATTCATTTTTACCAATATTTCGATACTATTTCATGTAGTATCACAATATGTGATTTGGCCTTCAAATCTCAGAATGTCGCATAATTTTGCATTTTAAGCAAGTTTTCTTGCATTTTGTTTCGTACGAAAAATCATCGAATTTAGCAATATTTTCACGTTCATCATCCCCTTTTCCTTTATGTGATTTAAACAAAATATCATCGAATTAGGCAATATTTTGCCGTTTTTCCACGTTTTTGTGAATTTTCAGTTTATTGTTATTAATTCATTAAATAAATGATACAAATGATGCAAACGCATAATTGATTAGAAATTAATCTTAAATACTTTATTTTCAATCAACGATTTGTTTCTCGTTAAAATACTGAGTAGGATATTGAAAAGGGGAGAAGTTCGGTTTTTATTGCATATATCGTCGTTTCAGCCGGATTAGAGCGGTTTTACGTGTACATCTTCCATCGGTATTATAAACGAAAAATCAAGAACATTTTAGTTAATTCTAATGAAAACACTCTGGTTTTTATCATTTGTATTGGAAACAATATTGTCATATGTCTTTTCTTGGATCTAAATAATACGAAACCTCACTCTATGATTTGAAGTTAAAATCCTCAAATATGGTAAAATAGTGACTTTTTCATGTTTTTATATAGTTTGATATTACGTAAATATATTAATTTTTACCAATATTTCGATACTATTTCATGTAGTATCACGATATGTGAGTTGGCCTTCAAATCTCAGAATATAGCATAATATTGCATTTTAAGCAAGTTTTTTTGTATTTTGTTTCGTACGAAAAATCATCGAATTTAGCAATATTTTGACGTTTATTATCTCCTTTTCCTTTATGTGATTTAAACAAAATATCATCGAATTAGGCAATATTTTGCCGTTTTTCCACGTTTTTGTGAATTTTCAGTTTATTGTTATTAATTCATTAAATAGACGATAAAAATGATGCAAACACATAATTGATTAGAAAATAACCTTAAATACTTCATTTTCAATCAACTATTTGTTTCTCGTTAAAATACTGAGTAAGATATTGAAAAGGGGAGAAATTCTGTTTTTATTGCATATATCGACGTTTCAGCCGGAATAGAGCGGTTTTCGTGTACATCTTCCATCGGTAATATAAACGGAAAATCAGGAACATTTTAGTTAATTCTAATGAAAACACATTGATTTTTATCATTTTTATTGGAAACAACATTGTCATATGTCTTTTCTTGGATCTAAATAATACGAAACCTCGCTCTATGATTTGAAGTTTAAATCCTCATATGTGGTAAAGTAGTGACTTTTTTCACCTTTTTCATGTAGTGTGATTTTACGTAAGTATATTCGTTTTTACCAATATTTCGATACTATTTCATGTAGTATCACGATATGTGATTTTGCCTTCAATTCTCAGAATTTCGCATAATATTGCATTTTAAGCAAGTTTTCTTGCATTTTGTTTCATACGAAAAATCATCGAATTTAGCAATATTTTCACGTTCATCATCCCCTTTTCCTTTATGTGATTTAAACAAAATATCATCGAATTAGGCAATATTTTGCCGTTTTTCCACGTTTTTGTGAATTTTCAGTTTATTGTTATTAATTCATTAAATATACGATAAAAATGATGCAAACGCATAATTGATTAGAAATTAACCTTAAATACTTTATTTTCAATCAACCATTTGTTTCTCGTTAAAATACTGAGTAGGATATTGAAAAGGGGAGAAGTTCGGTTCTTATTGCATATATCGACGTTTCAGCCGGATTAGAGCGGTTTTACGTGTACATCTTTCATCGGTATTATAAACGGAAAATCAAGAACATTTTAGTTAATTCTAATGAAAACACATTGTTTTTTATAATTTGTATTGGAAACACCATTCTCATATGTCTTTTCTTGGATCTAAATAATACGAAACCTCGCTCTATGATTTGAAGTTAAAATCCTCAAATATGGTAAAATAGTGACTTTTTCACGTTAATCATTTAGTTTGATATTACGTAAATATATTCATTTTTACCAATATTTCGATACTGTTTCTCGTAGTATCACAATTTGTGATTTTACCTTCAAATCTCAGAATGTCGCATAATATTGCATTTTAAGCAAGTTTTCTTGCATTTTGTTTCGTACGAAAAATCATCGAATTTAGCAATATTTTGACGTTTATCATCTCCTCTCCCATGTGATTTAAACAAAATATCATCGAATTAGGCAATATTTGCCGTTTTTCCACGTTTTCGTGAATTTTCAGTTTATTGTTATTAATTCATTAAATATACGATAAAAATGATGCAAACACATAATTGATTAGAAATTAACCTTAAATACTTTATTTTCAATCAACCATTTATTTCTCGTTAAAATACTGAGTAGGATATTGAAAAGGAGAGGAGTTCGGTTTTTATTGCATATATCGACGTTTCAGCCAGATTAGAGCGGTTTTACGTGTACATCTTCAATCGGTAATATAAACGGAAAATCAAGAACATTTTAGTTAATTCTAATGAAAACACATTGTTTTTATCATTTGTATTGGAAACAACATTGTCATATGTCTTTTTTTGGATCTAAATAATACGAAACCTCGCTCTATGATTAGAAGTTAAAATCCTCAAATATGGTAAAATAGTGACTTTTTCACGTTAATCATGTAGTTTGATATAACGTAAATATATTCGTTTTTACCAATATTTCGATACTATTTCATGTAGTATCAAGATATGTGATTTGGCCTTCAAATCTCAGAATTTCGCATAATATTGCATTTTAAGCAAGTTTTCTTGCATTTTGTTTCGTACGAAAAATCATCGAATTTAGCAATATTTTCACGTTCATCATCCCCTTTTCCTTTATGTGATTTAAACAAAATATCATCGAATTAGGCAATATTTTGCCGTTTTTCCACGTTTTTGTGAATTTTCAGTTTATGGGTATTAATTCATTATATATACGATAAAAATGATGCAAACACATAATTGATTAGAAAATAACGTTAAATACTTCATTTTCAATCATCTATTTGTTTCTCGTTAAAATACTGAGTAAGATATTGAAAAGGGGAGAAATTCTGCTTTTATTGCATATATCGACGTTTCAGCCGAAATAGAGCGATTTTCGTGTACATCTTCCATCGGTAATATAAACGGAAAATCAGGAACATTTTAGTTAATTCTAATGAAAACACATTGATTTTTATCATTTGTATTGGAAACAACATTGTCATATGTCTTTTCTTGGATCTAAATAAAACGAAACCTAGCTCTATGATTTAAAGTTAAAATCCTCAAATATCGTAAAATAGTGACTTTTTTCACGTTTTTCATGTAGTTTGATATTACGTAAATATATTCATTTTTACCAATATTTCGATACTATTTCATGTAGTATCACGATATGTGAGTTGGCATTCAAATCTCAGAATATAGCATAATATTGCATTTTAAGCAAGTTTTTTTGCATTTTGTTTCGTACGAAAAATCATCGAATTTAGCAATTTTTTGACGTTTATTATCTCCTTTTCCTTTATGTGATTTAAACAAAATATCATCGAATTAGGCAATATTTTGCCGATTTTCCACGTTTATGTGAATTTTCAGTTTATTGATATTAATTCATTAAATAGACGATAAAAATGATGCAAACACATAATTGATTAGATAATAACCTTAAATACTTCATTTTCAATCATCTATTTGTTTCTCGTTAAAATGCTGAGTAAGATATTGAAAAGGGGAGAAGTTCGGTTTTTTATTGCATATATCGACGTTTAAGCCGGATTAGAGCGTTTTTCGTGTACGTCTTTCATCGGTAATATAAACGGAAAATCAGGAACATTTTAGTTAATTCTAATGAAAACACATTGATTTTTATCATTTGTATTGGAAACAACATTGTCATATGTCTTTTCTTGGATCTAAATAATACGAAACCTCGCTCTATGATTTGTAGTTAAAATCCTCAAATATGGTAAAATAGTGACTTTTTTCACGTTTTTCATGTAGTGTGAATTTACGTAAATATATTCGTTTTTACCAATATTTCGATACTATTTCTTGTAGTATCACGATATGTGAGTTGGCCTTCAAATCTCAGAATATAGCATAATATTGCATTTTAAGCAAGTTTTCTTGCATTTTGTTTCGTACGAAAAATCATCGAATTTAGCAATATTTTCACGTTCATCATCCCCTTTTCCTTTATGTGATTTAAACAAAATATCATCGAATTAGGCAATATTTTGCCTTTTTTCCACGTTTTTGTGAATTTTCAGTTTATGGGTATTAATTCATTATATATACGATAAAAATGATGCAAACACATAATTGATTAGAAAATAACCTTAAATACTTCATTTTCAATCAACTATTTGTTTCTCGTTAAAATAGTGAGTAAGATATTGAAAAGGGGAGAAAATTTGTTTTTATTGCATATATCGACGTTTCAGCCGGAATAGAGCGGTTTTCGTGTACATCTTCCATCGGTAATATAAACGGAAAATCAGGAACATTTTAGTTAATTATAATGAAAACACATTGATTTTTATCATTTGTATTGGAAACAACATTGTCATATGTCTTTTCTTGGATCTAAATAATACAAAACCTCGCTCTATGATTTGAAGTTAAATCCTCAAATATGGTTAAATAGTGACTTTTTCACGTTTTTCATGTAGTTTGATATTACGTAAATAAATTCATTTTTACCAATATTTCGAAACTATTTCATGTAGTATCACGATATGTGATTTGGCCTTCAAATCTCAGAATTCCGTATAATATTGCATTTTTAGGAATGTTTTTGTAAATTTTCAGTTTATTGGTATTAATTCATAATATATACGATAAAAATGATGCAAACACATAATTGATTAATAATAACCTTAAATACTTCATTTTCAATCAACTATTTGTTTCTCGTTAAAATACTGAGTAAGATATTGAAATGGGCAGAAGTTCGGTTTTTATTGCATATATGGACGTTTCAGCCGGAATTGAGCGGTTTTCGTGTACATCTTCCATCGGTAATATAAACGGAAAATCAGGAACATTTTAGTTAATTCTAATGAAAACACATTGATTTTTATCATTTGTATTGGAAACAACATTGTCATATGTCTTTTCTTGGATCTAAATAATACATACCTCGCTCTATAATTTAAAGTTAAAATCCTCAAATATGGTAAAAGAGTGACTTTTTCACGTTAATCATGTAGTTTGATATTACGTAAATATATTCATTTTTACCAATATTTCGATACTATTTCATGTAGTATCACGATGTGATTTGGCCTTCAAATCTCAGAATGTCGCATAATATTGCATTTTAAGCAAGTTTTCTTGCATTTTGTTTCGTACGAAAAATCATCGAATTTAGCAATATTTTCACGTTCATCATCCCCTTTTCCTTTATGTGATTTAAACAAAATATCATCGAATTAGGCAATATTTTGCCGTTTTTCCACGTTTTTGTGAATTTTCAGTTTATGGGTATTAATTCATTATATATACGATAAAAATGATGCAAACACATAATTGATTAGAAAATAACGTTAAATACTTCATTTTCAATCATCTATTTGTTTCTCGTTAAAATACTGAGTAAGATATTGAAAAGGGGAGAAATTCTGCTTTTATTGCATATATCGACGTTTCAGCCGAAATAGAGCGATTTTCGTGTACATCTTCCATCGGTAATATAAACGGAAAATCAGGAACATTTTAGTTAATTCTAATGAAAACACATTGATTTTTATCATTTTTATTGGAAACAACATTGTCATATGTCTTTTCTTGGATCTAAATAATACAAATTCTCGCTCTATGATTTGAAGTTTAAATCCTCATATATGATAAAATAGTGACTTTTTTCACGTTTTTCATCTAGTGTGAATTTACGTAAATATATTCGTTTTTACCAATATTTCGATACTATTTCTTGTAGTATCACGATATGTGATTTTGCCTTCAATTCTCAGAATTTCGCATAATATTGCATTTTAAGCAAGTTTTCTTGCATTTTGTTTCGTACGAAAAATCATCGAATTTAGCAATATTTTCACGTTCATCATCCCCTTTTCCTTTATGTGATTTAAACAAAATATCATCGAATTAGGCAATATTTTGCCGTTTTTCCACGTTTTTGTGAATTTTCAGTTTATGGGTATTAATTCATTATATATACGATAAAAATGATGCAAACACATAATTGATTAGAAAATAACGTTAAATACTTCATTTTCAATCATCTATTTGTTTCTCGTTAAAATACTGAGTAAGATATTGAAAATTGGAGAAGTTCGGATTTTAATGTATATATCGACGTTTCAGCCGGATTAGAGCGGTTTTACGTGTACATCTTCCATCGGTAATATAAACGGAAAATCAGGAACATTTTAGTTAATTCTAATGAAAACACTCTTGTTTTTATCATTTGTATTGGAAACAATATTGTCGTATGTCTTTTCTTGGATCTAAATAAAACGAAACCTAGCTCTATGATTTAAAGTTAAAATCCTCAAATATCGTAAAATAGTGACTTTTTTCACGTTTTTCATGTAGTTTGATATTACGTAAATATATTCATTTTTACCAATATTTCGATACTATTTCATGTAGTATCACGATATGTGAGTTGGCCTTCAAATCTCAGAATATAGCATAATATTGCATTTTAAGCAAGTTTTTTTGCATTTTGTTTCGTACGAAAAATCATCGAATTTAGCAATTTTTTGACGTTTATTATCTCCTTTTCCTTTATGTGATTTAAACAAAATATCATCGAATTAGGCAATATTTTGCCGATTTTCCACGTTTATGTGAATTTTCAGTTTATTGATATTAATTCATTAAATAGACGATAAAAATGATGCAAACACATAATTGATTAGATAATAACCTTAAATACTTCATTTTCAATCATCTATTTGTTTCTCGTTAAAATGCTGAGTAAGATATTGAAAAGGGGAGAAGTTCGGTTTTTTATTGCATATATCGACGTTTAAGCCGGATTAGAGCGTTTTTCGTGTACGTCTTTCATCGGTAATATAAACGGAAAATCAGGAACATTTTAGTTAATTCTAATGAAAACACATTGATTTTTATCATTTGTATTGGAAACAACATTGTCATATGTCTTTTCTTGGATCTAAATAATACGAAACCTCGCTCTATGATTTGTAGTTAAAATCCTCAAATATGGTAAAATAGTGACTTTTTTCACGTTTTTCATGTAGTGTGAATTTACGTAAATATATTCGTTTTTACCAATATTTCGATACTATTTCTTGTAGTATCACGATATGTGAGTTGGCCTTCAAATCTCAGAATATAGCATAATATTGCATTTTAAGCAAGTTTTCTTGCATTTTGTTTCGTACGAAAAATCATCGAATTTAGCAATATTTTCACGTTCATCATCCCCTTTTCCTTTATGTGATTTAAACAAAATATCATCGAATTAGGCAATATTTTGCCTTTTTTCCACGTTTTTGTGAATTTTCAGTTTATGGGTATTAATTCATTATATATACGATAAAAATGATGCAAACACATAATTGATTAGAAAATAACCTTAAATACTTCATTTTCAATCAACTATTTGTTTCTCGTTAAAATAGTGAGTAAGATATTGAAAAGGGGAGAAATTCTGTTTTTATTGCATATATCGACGTTTCAGCCGGAATAGAGCGGTTTTCGTGTACATCTTCCATCGGTAATATAAACGGAAAATCAGGAACATTTTAGTTAATTATAATGAAAACACATTGATTTTTATCATTTGTATTGGAAACAACATTGTCATATGTCTTTTCTTGGATCTAAATAATACAAAACCTCGCTCTATGATTTGAAGTTAAATCCTCAAATATGGTTAAATAGTGACTTTTTCACGTTTTTCATGTAGTTTGATATTACGTAAATATATTCATTTTTACCAATATTTCGAAACTATTTCATGTAGTATCACGATATGTGATTTGGCCTTCAAATCTCAGAATTCCGTATAATATTGCATTTTTAGGAATGTTTTTGTAAATTTTCAGTTTATTGGTATTAATTCATAATATATACGATAAAAATGATGCAAACACATAATTGATTAATAATAACCTTAAATACTTCATTTTCAATCAACTATTTGTTTCTCGTTAAAATACTGAGTAAGATATTGAAATGGGCAGAAGTTCGGTTTTTATTGCATATATGGACGTTTCAGCCGGAATTGAGCGGTTTTCGTGTACATCTTCCATCGGTAATATAAACGGAAAATCAGGAACATTTTAGTTAATTCTAATGAAAACACATTGATTTTTATCATTTGTATTGGAAACAACATTGTCATATGTCTTTTCTTGGATCTAAATAATACATACCTCGCTCTATAATTTAAAGTTAAAATCCTCAAATATGGTAAAAGAGTGACTTTTTCACGTTAATCATGTAGTTTGATATTACGTAAATATATTCATTTTTACCAATATTTCGATACTATTTCATGTAGTATCACGATGTGATTTGGCCTTCAAATCTCAGAATGTCGCATAATATTGCATTTTAAGCAAGTTTTCTTGCATTTTGTTTCGTACGAAAAATCATCGAATTTAGCAATATTTTCACGTTCATCATCCCCTTTTCCTTTATGTGATTTAAACAAAATATCATCGAATTAGGCAATATTTTGCCGTTTTTCCACGTTTTTGTGAATTTTCAGTTTATGGGTATTAATTCATTATATATACGATAAAAATGATGGAAACACATAATTGATTAGAAAATAACGTTAAATACTTCATTTTCAATCATCTATTTGTTTCTCGTTAAAATACTGAGTAAGATATTGAAAAGGGGAGAAATTCTGCTTTTATTGCATATATCGACGTTTCAGCCGAAATAGAGCGATTTTCGTGTACATCTTCCATCGGTAATATAAACGGAAAATCAGGAACATTTTAGTTAATTCTAATGAAAACACATTGATTTTTATCATTTTTATTGGAAACAACATTGTCATATGTCTTTTCTTGGATCTAAATAATACAAATTCTCGCTCTATGATTTGAAGTTTAAATCCTCATATATGATAAAATAGTGACTTTTTTCACGTTTTTCATCTAGTGTGAATTTACGTAAATATATTCGTTTTTACCAATATTTCGATACTATTTCTTGTAGTATCACGATATGTGATTTTGCCTTCAATTCTCAGAATTTCGCATAATATTGCATTTTAAGCAAGTTTTCTTGCATTTTGTTTCGTACGAAAAATCATCGAATTTAGCAATATTTTCACGTTCATCATCCCCTTTTCCTTTATGTGATTTAAACAAAATATCATCGAATTAGGCAATATTTTGCCGTTTTTCCACGTTTTTGTGAATTTTCAGTTTATGGGTATTAATTCATTATATATACGATAAAAATGATGCAAACACATAATTGATTAGAAAATAACGTTAAATACTTCATTTTCAATCATCTATTTGTTTCTCGTTTAAATACTGAGTAAGATATTGAAAATTGGAGAAGTTCGGATTTTAATGTATATATCGACGTTTCAGCCGGATTAGAGCGGTTTTACGTGTACATCTTCCATCGGTAATATAAACGGAAAATCAAGAACATTTTAGTTAATTCTAATGAAAACACATTGTTTTTTATAATTTCTATTGGAAACACCATTCTCATATGTCTTTTCTTGGATCTAAATAATACGAAACCTCGCTCTATGATTTGAAGTTAAATTCCTCAAATATGGTAAAATAGTGACTTTTTTACGTTAATCATTTAGTTTGATATTACGTAAATATATTCATTTTTACCAATATTTCGATACTATTTCTCGTAGTATCACAATTTGTGATTTGGCCTTCAAATCTCAGAATGTTGCATAATATTGCATTTTAAGCAAGTTTTCTTGCATTTTGTTTCGTACGAAAAATCATCGAATTTAGCAATTTTTTGACGTTTATCATCTCCTCTCCCTTTATGTGATTTAAACAAAATATCATCGAATTAGGCAATATTTTGCCGTTTTTCCACGTTTTTGTGAATTTTCAGTTTATTGTTATTAATTCATTAAATATACGATAAAAATGATGCAAACACATAATTGATTAGAAATTAACCTTAAATACTTTATTTTCAATCAACCATTTGTTTCTCGTTAAAATACTAAGTAGGATATTGAAAAGGAGAGAAGTTCGGTTTTTATTGCATATATCGACGTTTCAGCCGGATTAGAGCGGTTTTACGTGTACATCTTCCATCGGTAATATAAACGGAAAATCAAGAACATTTTAGTTAATTCTAATGAAAACACATTGATTTTTATCATTTGTATTGGAAACAACATTGTTATATGTCTTTTCTTGGATCCATATAATACGAAACCTCGCTCTATGATTTGTAGTTAAAATCCTCAAATATGGTAAAATAGTGACTTTTTTCACGTTTTTCATGTAGTTTGATATTACGTAAATATATTCATTTTTACCAATATTTCGATACTATTTCATGTAGTATCACGATATGTGAGTTGGCCTTCAAATCTCAGAATATAGCATAATATTGCATTTTAAGCAAGTTTTCTTGCATTTTGTTTCGTACGAAAAATCATCGAATTTAGCAATATTTTCACGTTCATCATCCCCTTTTCCTTTATGTGATTTAAACAAAATATCATCGAATTAGGCAATATTTTGCCTTTTTTCCACGTTTTTGTGAATTTTCAGTTTATGGGTATTAATTCATTATATATACGATAAAAATGATGCAAACACATAATTGATTAGAAAATAACCTTAAATACTTCATTTTCAATCAACTATTTGTTTCTCGTTAAAACAGTGAGTAAGATATTGAAAAGGGGAGAAGTTCTGTTTTTATTGCATATATCGACGTTTCAGCCGGAATAGAGCGGTTTTCGTGTACATCTTCCATCGATAATATAAACGGAAAATCAGGAACATTTTAGTTAATTCTAATGAAAACACATTGATTTTTATCATTTGTATTGGAAACAACATTGTCATATGTCTTTTCTTGGATCTAAATAATACGAAACCTCGCTCTATGATTTGAAGTTAAATCCTCAAATATGGTTAAATAGTGACTTTTTTCACGTTTTTCATGTAGTTTGATATTACGTAAATATATTCATTTTTACCAATATTTCGATACTATTTCATGTAGTATCACGATATGTGAGTTGGCCTTCAAATCTCAGAATGTCGCATAATATTGCATTTTAAGCAAGTTTTCTTGCATTTTGTTTCGTACGAAAAATCATCGAATTTAGCAATATTTTGACGTTTATCATCTCCTTTTCCTCTATGTGATTTAAGCAAAATATCATCGAATTAAACAATATTTTGCCGTTTTTCCACGTTTTTGTGAATTTTCAGTTTATGGGTATTAATTCATTATATATACGATAAAAATGATGCAAACACATAATTGATTAGATAATAACCTAAATACTTCATTTTCAATCAACTATTTGTTTCTCGTTAAAATACTGAGTAAGATATTGAAAAGGGGAGAAATTCTGCTTTTATTGCATATATCGACGTTTCAGCCGGAATAGAGCGATTTTCGTGTACATCTTCCATCGGTAATATAAACGAAAAATCAAGAACATTTTAGTTAATTCTAATGAAAACACATTGATTTTTATCATTTGTATTGGAAACAACATTGTCATATGTCTTTTCTTGGATCTAAATAATACGAAACCTCGCTCTATGAATTGAAGGTAAAATCCTCAAATATGGTTAAATAGTGACTTTTTTCACGTTTTTCATGTAGTTTGATATTACGTAAATATATTCATTTTACCAATATTTCGATACTATTTCATGTAGTATCAAGATATGTGATTTGGCCATCAAATCTCAGAATTCCGCATAATATTGCATTTTAAGCAATATTCTTGCATTTTGTTTCGTACGAAAAATCATCGAATTTAGCAATATTTTGACGTTTATCATCTCCTTTTCCTCTATGTGATTTAAGCAAAATATCATCGAATTAAACAATATTTTGCCGTTTTTCCACGTTTTTGTGAATTTTCAGTTTATGGGTATTAATTCATTATATATACGATAAAAATGATGCAAACACATAATTGATTAGATAATAACCTAAATACTTCATTTTCAATCAACTATTTGTTTCTCGTTAAAATACTGAGTAAGATATTGAAAAGGGGAGAAATTCTGCTTTTATTGCATATATCGACGTTTCAGCCGGAATAGAGCGATTTTCGTGTACATCTTCCATCGGTAATATAAACGAAAAATCAGGAACATTTTAGTTAATTCAAATGAAAACACATTGATTTTTATCATTTGTATTGGAAACAACATTGTCATATGTCTTTTCTTGGATCTAAATAATACGAAACCTCGCTCTATAAATTGAAGGTAAAATCCTCAAATATGGTTAAATAGTGACTTTTTCACGTTTTTCATGTAGTTTGATATTACGTAAATATATTCATTTTACCAATATTTCGATACTATTTCATGTAGTATCAAGATATGTGATTTGGCCTTCAAATCTCAGAATTCCGCATAATATTGCATTTTAAGCAATATTCTTGCATTTTGTTTCGTACGAAAAATCATCGAATTTAGCAATATTTTGACGTTTATCATCCCCATTTCCTTTATGTGATTTAAGCAAAATATCATCGAATTAGGCAATATGTTGCCGTTTTTCCACGTTTTTGTGAATTTTCAGTTTATTGGTATTAATTCATAATATATACGATAAAAATGATGCAAACACATAATTGATTAGATAATAACCTTAAATACTTAATTTTCAATCAACTATTTGTTTCTCATTAAAATACTGAGTAAGATATTGAAAAGGGCAGAAGTTCGGTTTTTATTGCACATATTGACGTTAAAGCCGGAATTGAGCGGTTTTCGTGTACATCTCCATCGGTAATATAAAGGGAAAATCAGGAACATTTTAGTTACTTCTAATGAAAACACATTGATTTTTATCATTTGTATTGGAAACAACATTGTCATATGTCTTTTCTTGGATCTAAATAATACAAACCTCGCTCTATAATTTGAAGTTAAAATCCTCAAATATGGTAAAATAGTGACAAAAGGGTAGTGAACACCATGCCAAGGGTAGTGATCACCACGCCCAGGGTAGTGAACACCACGTCAAGGGTAGTGAACACCATGTGAATAATAATGAACACCACGCAAAGGGTAGTGAAGACCACGCCAAGGGTAGTGAACATCACGCCAGAGGTAGTGAACATCATGCCAATGGTAGTGAACACCAAGCCAAAGGTAGTGAACACCACGCCAAGGGTAGTGAACTTAACGCCAAGGGTAGTGAACACCACGCCAAGAGTAGTGAACACCACGCTATGGGTAGTAAACACCATGCCATAGGTAGTGAACACCACGCCAAGGGTAATGAACACCACTCTAAGGGAGGTGAACACCACGCCAAGGTTAATGAACTCCACACCAAGAGTAGTGAACACCACGCTAAGGGTAGTGAGCATGTCGTCAAGGGTAGTGAACACCACGTTAAGGGTAGTGAACACCACTCCAAGTGTAGTGAACACCACGCCAAGGGTAGTGAACACAACGCTAAGGGTAGTGAACACCACGCCAAGCGGAGTGAACACCACACAAAGGGTAGTGAACACCACGTCACGGGTAGTGAACACCATGTCAGGGGCAGTGAACACCACGTCAAGGGTAGTGAACACTACTCTATGGGTAGTGAACACCATGCTAAGGATAGGGAACACCACGCCAAGGGTAGTGAACAACATGCCAAGGTAGTAAACATCACTCCATTAGTAGAAAACATCACTCTATTAGTAGTGAACACCACGCTAAGGGTAGTGAACACTACGCGAAGGGTACTGAACACCAAACCACAGGTAGTGAACACCACGTCAAGGGTAGTGAACACCACGTCACGGGTAGTGAACACCACGTCACGGGTAGTGAACACCACGACAAGGGTAGTGAACACTACGTCATGGGTAGTGAACACCATGCTCAGGGTAGGGAACACCACGCGAAGGGTAGTGAACAACATGCAAAGAGGAGTGAACACCACACCACTGGTAGTGAACTCCACGTAAAGGGTAATGAACACCATGCCAAGGGTAGTGAACACCACGCCAAAAGTAATGAACCCCACGCCATGGTTAGTGAACACCACGTTACGAGTAGTGAACATCATGCAAAGGGTGGTAAACACCACGCCAAGGGTAGTGAACACCACACTAAGGGTAGTGAACACCACGTTTGGGGTAGTGAACACCACGCCAAGGGTAGTGAACAACACACGAAGGGTAGTGAACACCATGCTAAGAGTAGTGAACACCACACAATGGGAAGTGAACACCACGCCAAGAGTAGTGAACATTACGCCAAGGGTAGTGAACACCACGCCAAGGGTAGTGAACATCAAGCCAATAGTATTGAACACCAAGCCAAAGGTAGTGAACACCACGCCAAGGGTAGTGAACATAACGCCAAGGATAGTGAACACCACGCCAAGGGTAGTGAACACCACGCCATGGGTAGTGAACACCACGTCAAGGGTAGTGAACACCATGCCAAGGGTAGTGAACAACACGCCAAGGGTAGTGAACACCATGCAAAGGGAAATGAACACCTAGCCAAAGGTAGTGAACACCACGCCAAGGGTAGTGAACACCACGTCAAGGGTAGTGAACACCATGTCAGGGGTAGTGAATACCACGTCAAGGGTAGTGAACATCACGCCAAGTGTAGTGAACACTACGTTATGGGTAGTGAACACCATGCTAAGGGTTGGGAACACCACGCCAAGGGTAGTGAACAACATGCCAAGGGTAGTGAACACCACGCCTTTATTAGTGAACACCACGCTAAGGATAGTGAACACCACGTGAAGGGTACTGAACACCACACCACAGGTAGTGAACACCACGTCAAGGGTATTGAACACCATGCCAAGGGTAGTGAACCCCACGCCAAGGGTAGTGAACACCACGCAAAGGGTAGTAAAACACCACGCAAAGGTTTGTGAACACAACGCCAAGAGTAGTGATCACCACGCTAAGGGTAGTGAACACCACGCCAAGGGTAGTGAACACCACACTAAGGGTAGAGACACCCCCCGTTAGGGGTAGTGAACACCACGACAAGGGTAGTGAACACCACGCCAAGAGTAGTGAACATTACGTAAAGTGTAGTGAACATTACGCCAAGGGTAGTGAGCGCCACACCAAGTGTAGTGAAAACCATGTCAAGGGTAGTGAACACCACGCCAAGTTCAGTGAACACCACGCCACGTTCAGTGAACACCACGCCAAGGGTAGTGAACACCACGCCAAGGGTAGTGAACACCACGCCCCGGGTAGTAAACACCACGTCAAGAGTAGTGAACACCACGCTAGGGGTCGTGAACACCACCCCAAGGGTAGTGAACACCATGCCAAGGGTAGTGAACACCTTGCCTATGGTAGTGAACACCACGCCAAGGGTAGTGAAGACCACGCCAAGGGTAGTGAACACCGCGCCAGGGGTAGGGAACACCACGCTAATGGTAGTGAACACCATGCCATGGGTAGTGAATACCATGCTAATGGTAGTGAACACCAAACCAAGGGTAGTGAACACAAACCAAGGGTAGTGAACACCACGCTAAGGGTAGTCAACATGACGCCAAGGGTAGTGAACACCACGCCAAGGGTAGTGAACACCAGGCCATTGGTAGTGAACACCATGCCATGGGAAGTGAACACCACGCCAAGGGTAGTGAACATGACGTCAAGGGTAGTGAACACCACGTCAAAGGTAGTGAACACCACGCCAAGGGTAGTGAACACTATGCCATGGGTAGTGAACACCATGCTAAGGGTAGGGAACACCACGCCAAGGGTAGTGAACAACATGCCAAGGGTAGTGAACACCACGCCATTATTGCCGAACACCACGCTAAGGATAGTGAACACCACGCGAAGGGTACTGAACACCACACCACAGGTAGTGAACACCACGTCAAGGGTAGTGAACACCATGCCAAGGGTAGTGAATAACACGCCAAGGGTAGTGAACACCATGCAAAGGGAAATGAACGCCATGCTAAGGGTAGTGAATACCACGCCAAGGGTAATGAACCCCACACCAAGGGTAGTGAACACCACGTCAAGGGTAGTGAACACCATGTCAGGGGTAGTGAACACCACGTCAAGGGTAGTGAACACCACGCTAAGGGTAGTGAACACTACGCCATGGGTAGTGAATACCATGCTAAGGGTAGGGAACACTACGCAAAGGGTAGTGAACAACATTCCAAGGGTAGTGAACACCACGCTAAGGATAGTGAACACCACGCGAAGGGTACTGAACACCACACCACAGGTAGTGAACACCACGTCAAGGGTAGTGAACACCATGTCAGGGGGTAGTGAACACCACGTCAAGGGTAGTGAACACCACGCCAAGGGTAGTGAACACTACGCCATGGGTAGTGAACACCATGCTAAGGGTAGGGAACACCACGCCAAGGGTAGTGAACAACATGCCAAGGGTAGTGAACACCACGCCATTATTAGTGAACACCACGCTAAGGATAGTGAACACCACGCGAAGAGTACTGAACACCACACCACAGGTAGTGAACACCATCATTTCTTCACGGGGCTCTGTCAGCTATCCTCTTGCCTCCTGGCTCGCTAAAACCCTGACACCTTAGCTTGGCACTTTCTCCCCTGCCCACCTTCGTCACTCTCAGGACTTCATAGAAAGACTGCGCCTGCAACCCTCTTGTAAAATGCTTAGTCTTGATGTCGACTCTCTGTTCACTAATGTTCCGCTATATGACGTTCTCTCTTTCCTCAGATAGAAGGCGTCAGAGGGCCTCCTTCCTCTCCCACTTCCCACTGACGTTTTCCTCGATCTCATTAGACTCTGTGTTGAATCTAACTCTTTCTCTTTCAACGGTAAATATTACACTCAAACTTTCGGTGTCGCTATGGGTTCCCCCTCTCTCCCCTGTTCTTGCTAATTTCTACATGGAATACTTCGAAACTGTTCTTCCTTCTATTGATACTCGTCCCTCTCTCTGGCTTCGCTATGTTGATGACATTTTTGCTTTATGGCCTCATGACCTTAATCTTTTCCAGCCTTTCCTCGCCTCTCTTAACAATCTGGCTCCTTTTATCCATTTCAAAGTTGAGTGGGAATCTAATTCCCTCCTTCCTTTTCTTGATGTTCATGTTCACAGCTCTGTGTCTGGGTTCTCTTTCTCTGTCTACCGTAAACCCATGCATAGTGGCATGTACATTCACTTCTTTTCCTATTCACTTCTCTTTCTGTTAAGAAAAGTGTCCTCGTCTCTCTCTTCCTCCGCGCTCTACGCATCAGCGACCCTCAGTTTCTTGATTCTGAAATTGCCTTTATCTACAAATCATTCTCTCGCCTTGGTTATCCTTTGCATTTCATCAACTGTGCCCACTCTCACGCTAAACGAAATTTCTTTCATCCTAAACCTGCTTCCAACACTAGTAGCACTGTACTATGCCTTCCCTTCATATCTGAACTCAAAACTTTTACCAATACCTTTCGTCCTCTTGACATTAAACTCACCTTTCGACAAACTAACACACTTCGTAGCAATCTAGTTCATACTGTTCCTCCTGCTTCTAATGCTGCTGGTGTCTACTCTATTTCCTGTTCATCTTGTCCTCTCCAATACTTTGGCGAAACTGGCCGTACACTGAATGACAGACTTAAAGAACACAAGAGAAGTGTTATGTCTGCAGACACTAACAATGCTCTCTTCTGCCGTGTGAGGGATTCTAATCATCCCATTGATTGGTCTTCCTCCAAAATAATCTTTCCTGCCTCTACTCTACACAGACGCCGTCTTGTAGAATCGGCTCTTATTAACAATGTAACCAACATGAACTTGAGTCCTGGCTTTGTTGCTGTGGACTCTTCCCTTTCACAGTATATACTCAAATGCTCTAATCTTTCTAACAAACGTGACTTAACATAAGCTTTCCCCCTTCCATTTCTTTCTTTCTCTTTCCCCTTCTTTCTCTCTTCTCCTTTTTCTATTTCATTGTCCTCTACGCTCCCTTGCTATCCTCATCTTATTCCTATTACTATCTCCTTCGGTGGTTATAATAGGAGCTGCCTCGTAAGGGCCAATAGGCCTGCTGCAGTTCTCATTACTACTATCCCCTACACCAGACTTTCCTCCTCAGCTCTCTCTTGCCTATTTAATGCCTGTCCCTACCGGTCCTCATCACAATCGACTTGAGAATGGTCCAGGACGGACCGAAACGTCGTCGTCCCTTCAATTTCTAGTGTGTGGTCTGGTCAACATACTTCAGCCACGTTATTGTGACTCATCGCCTGAGTCACAATATGTGATTTGGCCTTCAAATCTCAGAATGTCGCATAATATTGCATTTTAAGCAAGTTTTCTTGCATTTTGTTTCGTACGAAAAATCATCGAATTTAGCAATATTTTCACGTTCATCATCCCCTTTTCCTTTATGTGATTTAAACAAAATATCATCGAATTAGGCAATATTTTGCCGTTTTTCCACGTTGTTGTGAATTTTCAGTTTATTGTTATTAATTCATTAAATATACGATATAAATGATGCAAACACATAATTAATTAGAAAATAACCTTATATACTTCATTTTCAATCATCTATTTCTTTCTCGTTAAAATACTGAGTAAGATATTGAAAAGGGGAGAAGTTCTGTTTTTATTGCATATATCGACGTTTAAGCCGGATTAGAGCGTTTTTCGTGTACATCTTCCATCGGTAATATAAACGGAAAATCAGGAACATTTTAGTTAATTCTAATGAAAACACATTGATTTTTATCATTTTTATTGGAAACAACATTGTCATATGTCTTTTCTTGGACCTAATAATACGAAACCTCGCTCTATGATTTGAAGTTTAAATCCTCATATATGGTAAAATAGTGACTTTTTTTCACGTTTTTCATGTAGTTTGATTTTACGTAAGTATATTCGTTTTTACCAATATTTCGATACTATTTCTTGTAGTATCACGATATGTGATTTTGCCTTCAATTCTCAGAATGTCGTATAATATTGCATTTTAAGCAAGTTTTCTTGCATTTTGTTTCGTACGAAAAATCATCGAATTTAGCAATATTTTCACGTTCATCATCCCCTTTTCCTTTATGTGATTTAAACAAAATATCATCGAATTAGGCAATATTTTGCCGTTTTTCCACGTTGTTGTGAATTTTCAGTTTATTGTTATTAATTCATTAAATATACGATAAAAATGATGCAAACACATAATTGATTAGATAATAGCCTTAAATACTTCATTTTCAATCATCTATTTGTTTCTCGTTAAAATGCCGAGTAAGATATTGAAAAGGGGAAAAGTTCGGTTTTTTATTGCATATATCGACGTTTAAGCCGGATTAGAGCGGTTTTACGTGTACATCTTCCATCGGTAATATAAACGGAAAATCAGGAACATTTTAGTTAATTCTAATGAAAACACATTGATTTTTATCATTTGTATTGGAAACAACATTGTCATATGTCTTTTCTTGGATCTAAATAATACGAAACCTCGCTCTATGATTTATAGTTAAAATCCTCAAATATGGTAAAATAGTGACTTTTTTCACGTTAATCATGTAGTGTGAATTTACGTAAATATATTCGTTTTTACCAATATTTCGATACTATTTCTTGTAGTATCACGATATGTGATTTTGCCTATAATTCTCAGAATTTCGCATAATATTGCATTTTAAGCTAGTTTTCTTGCATTTTGTTTCGTACCAAAAATCATCGAATTTAGCAATATTTTCACGTTCATCATCCCCTTTTCCTTCATGTGAGTTAAACAAAATATCATCGAATTAGGCAATATTTTGCCGTTTTTCCACGTTTTTGTGAATTTTCAGTTTATTGTTATTAATTCATTAAATATACGATAAAAATGATGCAAACACATAATTGATTAGAAATTAATCTTAAATACTTTACTTTCAATCAACCATTTGTTTCTCGTTAAAATGCTGAGTAAGATATTGAAAAGGGGAGAAGTTCGGTTTTTTATTGCATATATATCGACGTTTCAGCCGGATTAGAGCGGTTTTATGTGTACATCTTCCATCGGTAATATAAACGGAAAATCAAGAACATTTTAGTTAATTCTAATGAAAACACATTGTTTTTATCATTTGTATTGGAAACAACATTGTCATATGTCTTTTCTTGGATCTAAATAATACGAAAGCTCGCTCTATGATTTGAAGTTAAAATCATCAAATATGGTAAAATAGTGACTTTTTCACGTTAATCTTGTAGTTTGATATTACGTAAATATATTCGTTTTTACCAATATTTCGATACTATTTCATGTAGTATAACAATAAGTGATTTGGCCTTCAAATCTCAGAATGTCGTATAATATTGCATTTTAAGCAAGTTTTCTTGCATTTTGTTTCGTACGAAAAATCATCGAATTTAGCAATATTTTGACGTTTATCATCCCCTTTTCCTTTATGTGATTTAAACAAAATATCATCGAATTAGGCAATATTTTGCCGTTTTTCCACGTTTTTGTGAATTTTCAGTTTATTGTTAATAATTCATTAAATAAACGATATAAATGATGCAAACACATAAATAATTAGATAATAACCTTAAATACTTCATTTTCAATCATCTATTTGTTTCTCGTTAAAATACTAAGTAAGATATTGAAAAGGGGAGAAGTTCTGTTTTTATTACATATATCGACGTTTAAGCCGGATTAGAGCGTTTTTCGTGTACGTCTTCCATCGGTAATATAAACGGAAAATCAGGAACATTTTAGTTAATTCTAATGAAAACACATTGATTTTTATCATTTTTATTGGAAACAACATTGTCATATGTCTTTTCTTGGATCTAAATAATACAAAACCTCGCTCTATGATTTGAAGTTTATATCCTCATATATGGTAAAATAGTGACTTTTTTCACGTTTTTCATGTAGTGTGATTTTACGTAAATATATTCGTTTTAACCAATATTTCGATACTATTTCTTGTCGTATCACGATATGTCATTTTGCCTTCAATTCTCAGAATTTCGCATAATATAGCATTTTAAGCAAGTTTTCTTGCATTTTGTTTCGTACGAAAAATCATCGAATTTAGCAATATTTTCACGTTCACCATCCCCTTTTCCTTTATGTGATTTAAACAAAATATCATGGAATTAGGCAATATTTTGCCGTTTTTCCACGTTTTTGTGAATTTTCAGTTTATTGTTATTAATTCATTAAATATACGATAAAAATGATGCAAACACATAATTGATTAGAAATTAATCTTAAATACTTTATTTTCAATCAACCATTTGTTTCTCGTTAAAATACTGAGTAGGATATTGAAAAGGGGAGAAGTTCGGTTTTTATTGCATATATCGACGTTTAAGCCGGATTAGAGCGTTTTTCGTGTACATCTTCCATCGGTAATATAAACGGAAAATCTGGAACATTTTAGTTAATTCTAATGAAAACACACTGATTTTTATCATTTTTATTGGAAACAACATTGTCATATGTCTTTTCTTGGACCTAATAATACGAAACCTCGCTCTATGATTTGAAGTTTAAATCCTCATATATGGTAAAATAGTGACATTTTTCACGTTTTTCATGTAGTGTGATTTTACGTAAGTATATTCGTTTTTACCAATATTTCGATACTATTTCATGTAGTATCAGGATATGTGATTTTGCCTTCAATTCCCAGAATTTCGCATAATATTGCATTTTAAGCAAGTTTTTTTGCATTTTGTTTCGGACGAAAAATCATCGAATTTAGCAATATTTTCACGTTCATCATCCCCTTTTCCTTTATGTGATTTAAACAAAATATCATCGATGGAAGATGTACACGTAAAACCGCTCTAATCCGGCTGAAATTAGGCAATATTTTGCCGTTTTTCCACGTTTTTGTGAATTTTCAGTTTATTGTTATTAATTCATTGAATATACGATAAAAATGATGCAAACACATAATTGATTAGATAATAACCTTAAATACTTCATTTTCAATCATCTATTTGTTTCTCGTTAAAATGCTGAGTAAGATATTGAAAAGGGGAGAAGTTCGGGTTTTTATTGCATATATCGACGTTTCAGCCGGATTAGAGCGGTTTTACGTGTACATCTTCCATCGGTAATATAAACGGAAAATCAAGAACATTTTAGTTAATTCTAATGAAAACACATTGTTTTTATCATTTGTATTGGAAACAACATTGTCATATGTCTTTTCTTGGATCTAAATAATACGAAACCTCGCTCTATGATTAGAAGTTAAAATCCTCAAATATGGTAAAATAGTGACTTTTTCACGTTAATCATGAAGTTTGATATTACGTAAATATATTCGTTTTTACCAATATTTCGATACTATTTCATGTAGTATCACGATATGTGATTTGGCCTTCAAATCTCAGAATTTCGAATAATATTGCATTTTAAGCAAGTTTTCTTGCATTTTGTTTCGTACGAAAAATCATCGAATTTAGCAATATTTTCACGTTCATCATCCCCTTGTCCTTTATGTGATTTAAACAAAATATCATCGAATTAGGCAATATTTTGCCTTTTTTCCACGTTTTTGTGAATTTTCAGTTTATTGTTATTAATTTATTAAATATACGATAAAAATGATGCAAACACATAATTGATTAGAAATTATTCTTAAATACTTTATTTTCAATCAACCATTTGTTTCTCGTTAAAATACTGAGTAGGATATTGAAAAGGGGAGAAGTTCGGTTTTTATTGCATATATCGACGTTTAAGCCGGATTAGAGCGTTTTTCGTGTATATCTTCCATCGGTAATATAAACGGAAAATCAGGAACATTTTAGTTAATTCTAATGAAAACACATTGATTTTTATCATTTTTATTGGAAACAACATTGTCATATGTCTTTTCTTGGATCTAAATAATACAAAACCTCGCTCTATGATTTGAAGTTTAAATCCTCATATGGTAAAATAGTGACTTTTTTCACGTTTTTCATGTAGTGTGAATTTACGTAAATATATTCGTTTTTACCAATATTTCGATACTATTTCTTGTAGTATCACGATATGTGATTTTGCCTATAATTCTCAGAATTTCGCATAATATTGCATTTTAAGCAAGTTTTCTTGCATTTTGTTTCGTACGAAAAATCATCGAATTTAGCAATATTTTCACGTTCATCATCCCCTTTTCCTTCATGTGATTTAAACAAAATATCATCGAATTAGGCAATATTTTGCCGTTTTTCCTCGTTTTTGTGAATTTTCAGTTAATTGTTATTAGTTCATTAAATATACGATAAAAATGATGCAAACACATAATTGATTAGAAATTAATCTTAAAAACTTTATTTTCAATCAACCATTTGTTTCTCGTTAAAATACTGAGTTGGATATTGAATAGGGGTGAAGTTCGGTTTTTATTGCATATATATATATTTTATTGCATATATTTTGCCGTTTTTCCACGTTTTTGTGAATTTTCAGTTAATTGTTATTAATTCATTAAATATACGATAAAAATGATGCAAACACATAATTGATTAGAAATTAACCTTAAATACTTTATTTTCAATCAACCATTTGTTTCTCGTTAAAATACTGAGTAGGATATTGAAAAGGGGAGAAATTCTGTTTTTATTGCATATATCGACGTTTCAGCCGGAATAGAGCGGTTTTCGTGTACATCTTCCATCGGTAATATAAACGGAAAATCAGGAACATTTTAGTTAATTCTAATGAAAACACATTGATTTTTATCATTTGTATTGGAAACAACATTGTCATATGTCTTTTCTTGGATCTAAATAATACGAAACCTCGCTCTATGATTTGAAGTTAAATCCTCAAATATGGTTAAATAGTGACTTTTTTCACATTTTTCATGTAGTTTGATATTACGTAAATATATTCATTTCTACCAATATTTCGATACTATTTCATGTAGTATCACGATATGTGATTTGGCCTTCAAATCTCAGAATTCCGTATAATATTGGATTTTAAGCAATGTTTTTGTAAATTTTCAGTATATTGGTATTAATTCATAATATATACGATAAAAATGATGCAAACACATAATTGATTAGATAATAACCTTAAATACTTTATTTTCAATCAACTATTTGTTTCTCATTAAAATACTGAGTAAGATATTGAAAAGGGCAGAAGTTCGATTTTTATTGCATATATCGACGTTTCAGCCGGAATTGAGCGGTTTTCGTGTACATCTTCCATCGGTAATATAAACGGAAAATCAGGAACATTTTAGTTAATTCTAATGAAAACACATTGATTTTTATCATTTGTATTGGAAACAACATTGTCATATGTCTTTTCTTGGATCTAAATAATACAAACGTCGCTCTATAATTTGAAGTTAAAATCCTCAAATTTGGTAAAAAAATGACTTTTTCACGTTAATCATTTTACGTAAATATATTCATTTTTACCAATATTTCGATACTATTTCATGTAGTATAACAATATGTGATTTGGCCTTCAAATCTCAGAATGTCGTATAATATTGCATTTTAAGCAAGTTTTCTTGCATTTTGTTTAGTACGAAAAATCATCGAATTTAGCAATATTTTGACGTTTATCATCTCCTTTTCCTCTATGTGATTTAAGCAAAATATCGAATTAAACAATATTTTGCCGTTTTTCCACGTTTTTGTGAATTTTCAGTTTATGGGTATTAATTCACTATATATACGATAAAAATGATGCAAACACATAATTTATTAGATAATAACCTTAAATACTTCATTTTCAATCAACTATTTGTTTCTCGTTAAAATACTGAGTAAGATATTGAAAAGGGGAGAAGTTCTGTTTTTATTGCATATATCGACGTTTAAGCCGGATTAGAGCGTTTTTCGTGTACATCTTCCATCGGTAATATAAACGGAAAATCAGGAACATTTTAGTTAATTCTAATGAAAACACATTGGTTTTTATGATTTGTATTGGAAACCACATTGTCATATGTATTTTCTTGGATCAAAATAATACGAAACCTCGCTCTATGATTTGAAGTTAAAATCCTCAAACAGGGTAAAATAGTGACTTTTTTCACGTTTTTCATGTAGTTTGATATTACGTAAATATATTCATTTTTACCAAAATTTCGATACTATTTCATGTAGTATCACGACATGTGATTTGGCCTTCAAATCTCAGAATTTCGCATAATATTGCATTTTAAGCAAGTTTTCTTGCATTTTGTTTTGTACGAAAAATCATTGAATATAGCAATATTTTGACGTTTATCATCCCCTTTTCCTCTATGTGATTTAAACAAAATATCATCGTATTAGGCAATATGTTGCCGTTGTTCCACGTTTTTGTGAATTTTCAGTTTATGGGTATTAATTCATTATATATACGATAAAAATAATGCAAACACATAATTGATTAAATAATAACCTGAAATACTTAATTTTCAATCAACTATTTGTTTCTCGTTAAAATACTGAGTAAGATATTGAAAAGGGGAGAAATTCTGCTTTTATTGCATATATCGACGTTTCAGCCGGAATAGAGCGGTTTTCGTGTACATCTTCCATCGGTAATTTAAACGGAAAATCAGGAACATTTTAGTTAATTCTAATGAAAACACATTGATTTTATCATTTGTATTGGAAACAACATTGTCATATGTCTTTTCTTGGATCTTAATAATACGAAACCTCGCTCTATGATTTGAAGTTAAAATTCTCAAATATGGTAAAATAGTAACTTTTTCACGTTAATCATGTAGTTTGATATTACGTAAATATATTCATTTGTACCAATATTTCGATACTATTTCATGTAGTATCACGATATGTGACTTGGCCTTCAAATCTCAGAATGTCGCATAATATAGCATTTTTAGCAAGTTTTCTTGCATTTTTTTTCGTACGAAAAATCATCGAATTTAGCAATATTTTGACGTTTATCATCTCCTTTTCCTCTATGTGATTTAAGCAAAATATCATCGAATTAGGCAAAATTTAGCCGTTTTTCCACGTTTTTCCGAATTTTCAGTTTATGGGTATTAATTCATTATATATGCAATAAAAATGATGCAAACACATAATTGATTAGATAATAACCTTAAATACTTCATTTTCAATCAACTATTTGTTTCTCGTTAAAATACTGAGTAAGATATTGAAAAGGAGAGAAGTTCTATTTTTATTGCATATATCGACGTTTCAGCCGGAATAGAGCGGTTTTCGTGTACATCTTCCATCGGTAATATAAACGAAAAATTAGGAACATTTTAGTTAATTCTAATGAAAACACATTGATTTTTATCATTTGTATTGGAAATAACATTGTCATATGTCTTTTCTTGGATCTAAATAATACGTAACCTCGCTCTATGATTTGAAGTTAAAATCCTCAAATATGGTAAAATAGTGACTTTTTTCACGTTTTCATGTAGTTTGATATTACGTAAATATATTCATTTTTACCAATATTTTGAGACTATTTCATGTAGTATCACGATATGTGATTTGGCCTTCAAATCTCAGAATTCCGCATAATATTGCATTTTAAGCAATATTCTTGCATTTTGTTTCGTACGAAAAATCATCGAATTTAGCAATATTTTGACGTTTAGTATCCCCTTTTCCTTTATGTGATTTAAACAAAATATCATCGAACTAGGCAATATGTTGCCGTTTTTCCACGTTTTTGTGAATTTTCAGTTTATTGGTATTAATTCATAATATATACGATAAAAATGATGCAAACACATAATTGATTAGATAATAACCTTAAATACTTCATTTTCAATCAACTATTTGTTTCTCGTTAAAATACTGAGTAAGATATTGAAAAGGGCAGAAGTTCGGTTTTTGTTGCATATATTGACGTTTCAGCCGGAATTGAGCGGTTTTCGTGTACATCTTCCATCGGTAATATAAACGGAAAATCAGGAACATTTTAGTTAATTCTAATGAAAACACATTGATTTTTATCATTTGTATTGGAAACAACATTGTCATGTCTTTTCTTGGATCTAAATATTACAAAACCTCGCTCTATGATTTGAAGTTTAAATCCTCATATATGGTAAAATAGTGACTTTCTTCACGTTTTTCATGTAGTGTGATTTTACGTAAATATATTCGTTTTTACAAATATTTCGATACTATTTCATGTAGTATCACGATATGTGATTTTGCCTTCAATTCTCAAAATTTCGCAAAATATTGCATTTTAAGCAAGTTTTCTTGCATTTTGTTTCGTACGAAAAATCAACGAATTTAGCATTATTTTCACGTTCATCATCCTCTTTTCCTTTATGTGATTTAAACAAAATATCATCGAATTAGGCAATATGTTGCAGTTTTTCCACGTTTTTGTGAATTTTCAGTTTATTGTTATTAATTCATTAAATATACGATATAAATGATGCAAACACATAATTGATTAGAAATTAACCTTAAATACTTTATTTTCAATCAACCATTTGTTTCTCGTTAAAATACTGAGTAGGATATTGTAAAGGGGAGAAGTTCGGTTTTTATTGCATATTTCGTACGAAACAAAATGCAAGAAAACTTGCTTAAAATGCAATATTATGCGAAATTCTGAGATTTGAATGCCAAATCACATATCGTGATACTACATGAAATAGTATTGAAATATTGGTAAAAATGAATATATATACGTAATATCAAACTACATGAAAAATGTGAAAAAAGTCACTTTTTAACGATATATGAGGATTTTAACTTCAAATCATAGAGCGAGGTTTCGTATTATTTAGATCCAAGAAAAGACATATGACAATGTTGTTTCCAATACAAATGATAAAAATCAATGTGTTTTCATTAGAATTAACTAAAATGTTCCTGATTTTCCGTTTATATTACCGATGGAAGATGTACACGAAAACATCTCTATTCCGGCTGAAACGTCGATATATGTCAATAAGTGATAGAAGGGTCACATTTACTCTACTTTAATACTGATAATTAAGTTAATTTATATGAGATGTTTTTATGATGGTAAAGTCCAAAGACTAATGTATTTAAGAATAATTCCCACCATAATAGGTGGTAAATTTATAATAGTATGTGGTAATTATATCCCGTATTCTATAGACAGAATGTTCCACTACAAGTTACATTTTCTATGGGAAACTTGTTTATACAACACAGCAATTATTATCTGTCTGTATGATAATATTATTAAATGGTGTCGGATTTTCCGACATAATTCCCCAGGGGGCTGCTCACGGTTCGAAGTCTTATTTAGAACAGACGAACACCGATACTCCTCCTTCGAATTATTAGATTAATTTGATGTTAGTAGTTAGTAATCACACATTTGTGCGTCTGTTCGTACAGGACGGATGTCCCATACTAGAGTTGCATGGGTTAGAAGTCTAATGCGATTTCGTTTCCCTGTTAACTCTTGAAAGGCTAATATTCAAGCCTAATTACATATTATTTAACCCAGGAGACTGAATGTGATCAAGTACTACAGTCAAGTATGATTCAGGGACTGCAGTGAGATCAGTGACATTAGATATACCTTGAAGTTTGTTCAGGTAACTGGTCACTGATATATAAACACTGAGGCCCATAGAATACATCTTGATTAAATAATAAATGTATCAAATCAGTCATCAGATTTATTGGGGTTTAATTTAGTTAATTGATTCAGAAGATTGAATAGCTCATCATTAAAGTAAAGTATGGTTCTGAGACTGCAGTGGGTTCAGTGACATTGGTCGCAGTAACTTGTAGCTGTTTTAGGCTACTGTTCACTGATTTGCCACTGAGGCCTCATGAACTCATCTTCAGCTTTAAATGATGATACTAACAACAACCTCTGTTGGTATAGTCAGCTGTAATCTCCATAGTATAATGCTACTGGAGAAATATAATCAGCTGACAAATTTAGATTTCTACTAGTATTGTTTATCTGCAGTCATAGGTCTCCCCAGGCTTGATACTGGGCCTGAGAGTAATTTACCTCCTGCATATTTTAACATGGTTATGCCCTTATATTTAGTAGGGCTACCGATGAATCGATGACAATAGTCTGTCCCTACAAGGAGACCGAAGTCGGTGAGGTGATCAGACTTAATATTATCTGCCAATTTTATTCCTCTATTTCTCAGGAATTTGGCTGTTGCTCTCAAACCTTGAACTTGTAGGTCTACTGGTATTTTGTCCACCACAATGGCTTGTACTCGACAGACGTACCTGCCTAAACGTACTGATGGTTGTACCACCTGGTAGACTTGAGGTCCTGCATCTGTTACAAACCCTGAGATATTGAATGACATCTGGGCTACAGGCCTTAGTTGTAGTTCATCTGCCAACTTTTTAGTGACATATGTTCTCTGGGACCCTTGGTCAAACAACCCACGGGTATGAACCTTGGCCCTCTTATTCAGGATGGTAATTTGGGCAGTAGGCAAAGTCGTATTACCTTTAGACTTTGCCGATTGGACACTCTTTGTTTGTTGCACCTTGCAGTACTGTACTGTGGTGGGAATGCTATCTTCCACCTTGGGGTTTGGAGACGTTGTTTTGGTGTCTCTGCACAATGCTGCATGGTGCTGACCATTGTTACACCTATTAAAGGTGTGTAATTGGGTCTCACAGTCCTTGATGTTATGTTTCCTGAGGCACCTCGTGCAATGTTGCAAATCTTTGAGTCGCTCAACACGGGCGTCACTATCAGGAAAATTAGAGCAGTGGTACATTGAATGTTTCTCATCGCAGAACAAACATGTTCCATAGCTTCCAGTACCCTTTGGTGTCACGTTCTTGGGTGACACAGTAACTATAGGCTTGGAGTGTCCCACTGCATATACGCCCACACTGCTACTGTTCCACTTTGGTGTTGAATTATATTGTCTAGATTGATTTGGAGTACCTTTGGTACTCTGTGGTTTACTATTATTGGTTTCTGAGGGTTTACTTGGTGGTTTTAATTTGTCATGTGTTCGTAATTGATGAACTACTGACTTTAAACCCTCAGATATTTCATTCATGGATAAGATGCTTTTATTGTAATGAGCACTCATTTGTCTCAATATGTCCCTAGGTATTTTCTCCTGGACAATTATTTTCAAGACCCACTCAGCCCCGTTTGCATCTGCTGTCAGGCTGAGGGCATTGATCAATGATTCTACCTCCAGCTTGAAGACTTGGAGTGAATCAGCTGAAGCCTCCGGTGGGGGTAAATGCAACAGCACATGAACTAAATGTGATGTTCTTACTTCTGGATCAGCATAATTATCCTTGAGGAGTTTTACTGCCAGATCATAGCCGTCATTAGTTAATCTCAGATAAGATACTACTGTTTTAGCCTCACCTGATAATTGGCCTTGCAAATAAGAGAGTTTACTACTCTTTGGTAAAGATTGTTTGAGTCCACAAGGTTAACGAATTTGTTCCAAAATTCGTCCCAATCTTCCTCATCTTTTCCTGAGAAAGTGGGTAAATTAATTGGAGGGAGTCGAGCTTCTGCTTGACTCGTATTAGATGCAACTGTTGTTGTTGTTGCTGCCTTGTTCTGGGCAATTAATTTGACATAAGGCTGTAACGTGGCCTGAGTGTGATCTTCATAATTCGCAAGATCAACCATAATGCAGAGGCTCGAGAGAGTTATGCAGAGGCCTCAAGAGAGGGATTCAGAGGCTTAAGAGAGTGATGAAGAAGCTGAAGAGAGTGTTGCAGAGGCTCAAGGGAGTGATTCAGAGGCTTACGAGAGTGATGCAGAGGCTTCAGAGAGTGATGCAGAGGCTTACTAAAGTGATGCAAAGGCTCTGAAGAGGGATGCAGAGGCTTAAAAGGGTGATGCAGAAGCTCAAGAGAGTGATTCAGAGGCTCAAGAGAGTGATGCAGAAGCTTAAGAGAGTGATGAGGATCAATAGAGGGAAGCAGAGGCTTAAGAGATTGATGCAGAGGCTGAAGAGAGTGATGCAGAGGCTCTAGAGAGTGATGCAGAGACTCAGGAGAGTGATGCAGAGGCTCAAGAGAGTGATGCAGAGGTTCAAGAGAGTGATGCAGAGGCTCGAGAGAGTGGTTCAGAGGCTTACGAGAGTGATGCAGAGAATCAAGAGTGTGATGCAGAAGCTCGAGAGAGTTATGCAGAGGCCTCAAGAGAGGAATTCAGAGGCTTAAGAGAGTGATGCAGAGGCTGAAGAGAGTGTTGCAGAGGCTCAAGAGAGTAATGCAGAGGCTTTAAAGGGTAATGCAAAGGCTCCAGCGAGTGATGCAGAGGCTTGAGAGAGGGATGCAGGGCTCAAGAGAGTGATGCAGAGGCTCACGAGAGTGATTCAAAGGCTTAAGAGAGTGATGCAAAGGCTTAAGAGAGTGATGCAAAGGCTTAAAAGAGGGATGCAGAGGCTCAAGAGAGGGATGCAGATACCCAAGAGAGGGATTCAGAAGCTCAAGAATGGGATGCAGAGGCTCAAGTGAGGGATGCAGAGGCTTAAGAGAGTGATGCAAAGGCTCAGGAGAGGAATGCAGAGGCTCATGAGAGGGATGCAGGAGTTCAAGAGAGTGATGCAGAGGCTCAAGCGAGTAATGCAGAGCCCCAAGAGAGTGATGAAGAGGATCAAGAGAGTGATGCAGATGCTCGAGAGAGTGATGCAGAGGCTTAAGAGAGTGATGCAGAGGCTGAAGAGAGTGTTGCAGAGGCTTAAGAGAGAGATGCAGAGGCTCATGAGAGTGATGCAAAGGCTCAAGAGAGTGATGAAGAGAGTGATGAAGAGAGTGAAGAGGCTCAAATGAGGGATGAAGAGGCAAAAGAGTGATGAAGAGAGTGATGAAGAGAGTGAAGAGGCTCTCTTCATGAAGAGAATCTCAGAGAAGAGAATGAAGAGAGTGATAAAGAGAGTGATGAACAGAGTGAAGAGGCTCAAGTGAGGGATGAAGAGGCAAAAGAGAGGGATGCAGAGGCTCTTGGGAGTGATGCAGAGGCACAAGAGAGGGAAGCAGAGGCTTACGAGAGTGATGCAGAGGCTTAAGAGAGTGATGCAGAGGCTTAAGAAAGTGATGCAGAGGCTCAAAAGAGGGATGCAGAGGATTAAAAGGGTGATGCAGAGGCTCAAGTGAGTGATTCAGAGGCTCAACAGAGTGATTCAGAGGCTTACGAGAGTGATGCAGAGGCTTAAGAGAGTGATGAAGATCAATAGAGGGAAGCAGAGGCTTAAGAGAGTGATGCAGAGGCTGACGAGAGTGATGCAGAGGCTCTAGAGAGTGATGCAGAGACTCAAGAGAGTGATGCAGAGGCTCAAGAGAGTGATGCAGAGGATCAAGAGAGTGATGCAGAGGCTCGAGAGAGTGGTTCAGAGGTTTACGAGAGTGATGCAGAGAATCAAGAGTGTGATGCAGAGGCTCGAGAGAGTTATGCAGTGGCCTCAAGAGAGGGATTCAGAGGCTTAAGAGAGTGATGCAGAGGCTGAAGAGAGTGTTGCAGAGGCTCAAGGGAGTGATTCAGAGGCTTACGAGAGTGATGCAGAGGCTTAAGAGAGTGATGCAGAGGCTTACTAAAGTGATGCAGAGGCTCAAAAGAGGGATGCAGAGGCTTAAAAGGGTGATGCAGAGGCTCAATAGAGTGATTCAGAGGCTCAAGAGAGTGATTCAGAGGCTTTCCAGAGTGATGCAGAAGCTTAAGAGAGTGATGAGGATCAATAGAGGGAAGCAGAGGCTTAAGAGATTGATGCAGAGGCTGAAAAGAGTGATGCAGAGGCTCTAGAGAGTGATGCAGAGACTCAAGAGAGTGATGCAGAGGCTCAAGAGAGTGATGCAGAGGATCAAGAGAGTGATGCAGAGGCTCGAGAGAGTGGTTCAGAGGCTTACGAGAGTGATGCAGAGAATCAAGAGTGTGACGCAGAGGCTCGAGAGACTTATGCAGAGGCCTCAAGAGAGGGATTCAGAGGCTTAAGAGAGTGTTCATCTTGTTCCTCTGCTTCCCTCACTCTAGCCTTTGCATCACTCTCTTGAGCCTCTGCATCCCTCTCTTAAGCCTCTGCAACACTCTCTTCAGCCTCTGCATCACTCTCTTAAGCCTTTGAATCACTCTCTTGAGCCTCTGCATCACTCTCTGGAGCCTTTGTATTACCCTTTAAAACCTCTGCATTACTCTCTTGAGCCTCTGCATCCCTCTCCTAAGCCTCTGCCTCACTCTCTTAAGCCTCTGCATCACTCTCGTAAGCCTCTGCATCACTCTCTTAAGCCTTTGAATCACTCTCTTGAGCCTCTGCACCACTCTCTTCAGCCCCTGCATCCCTGCCTCTGCATCACTCTCTTAAGCATCTGCATCACTCTCTTGAGCCTCTGCATCCCTCTCTTGAGCCTCTGCATCACTCTTCAGCCTCTTCATCCCTCTCTTGAGCCTCTGCAACACTCTCTTCAGCCTCTGAATCACTCTCTCTTAATCCTCTTAATTAGAGGATTAAGAGAGGCTCTTGAGGCCTCTGCATAACTCTCTCGAGCCTCTGCATCACTCTCGTAAACCTCTGAATCACTCTCTCGAGCCTCTGTATCACTCTCTTGATCCTCTGCATCACTCTCTTGAGCCTCTGCATCCCTCTCTTTTGCCTCTTCAACCCTCACTTGAGCCTCTGCATCCCTCTCTTGAGCCTCTGCATCACTCTCTTGAACTCCTAAATCCCTCTCATGAGCCTCTACATCGCTCACTTGAGCCTTTGCATCACTCTCTAAAGCCTCTGCATCCCTCTTTTGAGCCTCTGTGTCACTCTCAAGAGCCTCTGCATCCCACTCTTGTGCCTCTGCTTCCCTCACTCTAGCCTCTGCATCCCTCTCTTGAGCCTCTGCATCCCTCTCTTGAGCCTCTGCATCCCTCTCTTCAGCCTCTGCATCCCTCTCTTCAGCCTCTGCATCACTCTTTTAAGCCTCTACATCCCTCTCTTGAGCCTCTGCATCCCTCTCTTAAGCCTCTGCAACACTCTTTTCAGCCTCTGCTTCACTCTCTTGAGCCTTTGCATCACTCTCTTGAGCCTCTGTATCCCTCTCTTAAGCCTCTGCAACACTCTCTTCAGCCTCTGACTCACTCTCTTAAGCCTCTGCATCCCTATTTTGATCCTCTGCATCACTTTCTTAAGCCTCTGCATCCCTTTCTTGAGCCTCAGCATCACTCTCTTGAACTCCTGCATCCCTCTCATGAGCCTCTGCATCCCTCTCCTTAGCCTTTGCATCACTCTCTTAAGCCTCTGCATCCCTCTCTTGAGCCTCTGCGTCACTCTCAAGAGCCTCTGCATCCCTCTCTTGTGCCTCTGCATCTCTCACTTGAGCCTCTGCATCCCTCACTTGAGCCCCTGCATCCCTCTCTTGAGCCTCTGCAACACTCTTTTCAGCCTCTGCATCACTCTCTTGAGCCTTTGCATCACTCTCTTGAGCCTCTGTATCCCTCTCTTAAGCCTCTGCATCACTCTCTTCAGCCTCTGCATCACTCTCTTAAGCCTCTGCTTCCCTCTCTTGATCCTCTGCATCACTCTCTTGAGCCTCTGCATCCCTCACCTGAGCCTCTGCATCCCTCACCTGAGCCTCTGCATCCCATTCTTGAGCCTCTGCATCCCTCTCTTGGGACTCTGCATCCCTCTCTTGAGCGTCTGCATCCCTCTTTTAAGCCTTTGCATCACTCTCTTAAGCTTCTGCATCACTCTTATAAGCCTTTGAATCACTCTCTTGAGCCTCTGCATCACTCTATGATTTGAAGTTAAAATCCTCAAATATGGTAAAATAGTGACTTTTTTCACGTTTTTCATGTAGTTTGATATTACTCAGTCGTTAAAACACTGAGTAAGATATTGAAAAGGGGAGAAGTTCTGCTTTTATTGCATATATCGACGTTTCAGCCGGAATTGAGCGGTTTTCGTGTACATCTTCCATCGGTAATATAAACGAAAAATCAAGAACATTTTAGTTATTTCAAATGAAAACACGTTGATTTTTATCATTTTTATTAGAAACAACATTGTCATATGTCTTTTCTTGGACCTAATAATACGAAACCTCGCTCTATGATTTGAAGTTTAAATCCTCATATATGGTAAAGTAGTGACTTTTTTCAAGTTTTTCATGTAGTGTGATTTTACGTAAGTATATTCGTTTTTACCAATATTTCGATACTATTTCATGTAGTATCACGATATGTGATTTTGCCTTCAATTCTCAGAATTTCGCATAATATTGCATTTTAAGCAAGTTTTCTTGCATTTTGTTTCGTAAGAAAAATCATCGAATTAAGCAATATTTTCACGTTCATCATCCTCTTTTCCTTTATGTGATTTGTACAAAATATCATCGAATTAGGCAATATTTTGCCGTTTTTCCACGTTTTTGTGAATTTTCAGTTTATTGTTATTAATTCATTATATATACGATAAAAATGATGCAAACACATAATTGAGTAGATAATAACCTTAAATACTTCATTTTCAATCATCTATTTGTTTCTCGTTAAAATGCTGAGTAAGATATTGAAAAGGGGAGAAGTTCGGTTTTTTATTGCATATATCGACGTTTCAGCCGGATTAGAGCGGTTTTACGTGTACATCTTCCATCGGTAATATAAACGGAAAATCAAGAACATTTTAGTTAATTCTAATGAAAACACATTATTTTTATCATTTGTATTGGAAACAACAGTGTCATATGTCTTTTCTTGGATGTAAATAATACGAAACCTCGCTCTATGATTTGAAGTTTAAATCCTCATATATGGTAAAATAGTGACTTTTTTCACGTTTTTCATGTAGTGTGATTTTACGTAAATAAATTCGTTTTTACCAATATTTCGATACTATTTCTTGTAGTATCTAGATATGTGATTTTGCCTATAATTCTCAGAATTTCGCATAATATTGCATTTTAAGCAAGTTTTCTTGCATTTTGTTTCGTACGAAAAATCATCGAATTTAGCAATATTTTCACGTTCATCATCCCCTTTTCCTTCATGTGATTTAAACAAAATATCATCGAATTAGGCAATATTTTGCCGTTTTTCCACGTTTTTGTGAATTTTCAGGTAATTGTTATTAATTCATTAAATATACGATAAAAATGATGCAAACACATAATTGATTAGAAATTAATCTTAAATACTTTATTTTCAATCAACCATTTGTTTCTCGTTAAAATACTGAGTAGGATATTGAAAAGGGGAGAAGTTCGGTTTTATTGCATATATATATATTTTATTGCATATATTTTGCCGTTTTTCCACGTTTTTGTGAATTTTCAGTTAATTGTTAATAATTCATTAAATATACGATAAAAATTATGCAAACACATAATTGATTAGAAATTAACCTTAAATACTTTATTTTCAATCAACCATTTGTTTCTCGTTAAAATACTGAGTAGGATATTGAAAAGGGGAGAAGTTCGGTTTTTATTGCATATATCGACGTTACAGCCGGATTAGAGCGGTTTTATGTGAACATCTTCCATCGGTAATATAAACGGAAAATCAGGAACATTTTAGTTAATTCCATTGGTTTTTATCATTTGTATTGGAAACCACATTGTCATATGTCTTTTCTTGGATCAAAATAATACGAAACCTCGCTTTATGATTTGAAGTTAAAATCCTCAAATATGGTAAAATAGTGACTTTTTTCACGTTTTTCATGTAGTTCGATATTACGTAAATATATTCGTTTTTACCAATATTTCGATACTATTTTATGTAGTATCACGACATGTGATTTGGCCTTCAAATCTCAGAATTTCGCATAATATTGCATTTTAAGCAAGTTTTCTTGCATTTTGTTTTGTACGAAAAATCATCGCATATAGCAATATTTTGACGTTTATCATCCCCTTTTCCTCTACGTGATTTAAACAAAATATCATAGAATTAGGCAATATTTTGCCGTTTTTCCACGTTTTTGTGAATTTTCAGTTTATGGGTATTAATTCATTATATATACGATAAAAATGATGCAAACACATAATTGATTTGATAATAACCTTAAATACTTCATTTTCAATCAACTATTTGTTTCCCGATAAAATACTGAGTAAGATATTGAAAAGGGGAGAAATTCTGTTTTTATTGCATATATCGACGTTTCAGCCGGAATAGAGCGGTTTTCGTGTACATCTTCCATCGGTAATATAAACGGAAAATCAGGAACATTTTAGTTAATTCTAATGAAAACACATTGTTTTTTTATCATTTGTATTGGAAACAACATTGTCATATGTCTTTTCTTGGATCTAAATAATACGAAACCTCGCTCTATGATTTGAAGTTAAATCCTCAAATATGGTTAAATAGTGACTTTTTTCACGTTTTTCATATAGTTTGATATTACGTAAATATATTCATTTTTACCAATATTTCGATACTATTTCATATAGTATCACGATATGTGATTTGGCCTTCAAATCTCAGAATTCCGTATAATATTGCATTTTAAGCAATGTTTTTGTAAATTTTCAGTTTATTGGTATTAATTCATAATATATACGATAAAAATGATGCAAACACATAATTGATTAGATAATAACCTTAAATAATTCATTTTCAATCAACTATTTGTTTCTCATTAAAATACTGAGTAAGATATTGAAAAGGGCAGAAGTTCGGTTTTTATTGCATATATCGACGTTTCAGCCGGAATTGAGCGGTTTTCGTGTACATCTTCCATCGGTAATATAAACGGAAAATCAGGAACATTTTAGTTAATTCTAATGAAAACACATTGATTTTTATCATTTTTATTGGAAACAACATTGTCATATGTCTTTTCTTGGATCTAAATAATACAAAACCTCGCTCTATGATTTGAAGTTTAAATCCTCATATATGGTAAAATAGTGACTTTTTTCACGTTTATCATGTAGTGTGATTTTACGTAAATATATTCGTTTTTACCAATATTTCGATACTATTTTTTGTAGTATCACGATATGTGATTTTTCCTTCAATTCTCAGAATTTCGCATAATATTGCATTTTAAGCAAGTTTTCTTGCATTTTGTTTCGTACGAAAAATCATCGAATTTAGCAATATTTTCACGTTCATCATCCCCTTTTCCTTTATGTGATTTAAACAAAATATCATCGAATTAGGCAATATTTTGCTGTTTTTCCACGTTTTTGTGAATTTTCAGTTTATTGTTATTAATTCATTAAATATACGATAAAAATGATGCAAACACATAATTGATTAGAAATTACCCTTAAATACATTATTTTCAATCAACCATTTGTTTCTCGTTAAAATACTGAGTAGGATATTGAAAAGGGGAGTAGTTCGGTTTTTATTGCATATATCGACGTTTCAGCCGGATTAGAGCGGTTTTCGTGTACATCTTCCATCGGTAATATAAACGGAAAATCAGGAACATTTTAGTTAATTCTAATGAAAACACATTGGTTTTTATCATTTGTATTGGAAACCACATTGTCATATGTCTTTTCTTGGATCAAAATAATACGAAACCTCGCTTTATGATTTGAAGTTAAAATCCTCAAATATGGTAAAATAGTGACTTTTTTCACGTTTTTCATGTAGTTCGATATTACGTAAATATATTCATTTTTACCAATATTTCGATACTCTTTTATGTAGTATCACGACATGTGATTTGGCCTTCAAATCTCAGAATTTTGAATAATATTGCATTTTAAGCAAGTTTTCTTGCATTTTGTTTTGTACGAAAAATCATCGCATATAGCAATATTTTGACGTTTATCATCCCCTTTTCCTCTATGTGATTTAAACAAAATATCATCGAATTAGGCAATATTTTGCCGTTTTTCCACGTTTTTGTGAATTTTCAGTTTATGGGTATTAATTCGTTATATATACGATAAAAATGATGCAAACACATTATTGATTTGATAATAACCTTAAATACTTCATTTTCAATCAACTATTTGTTTCTCGATAAAATACTGAGTAAGATATTGAAAAGGGCAGAAATTCTGTTTTTTTTGCATATATCGACGTTTCAGCCGGAATAGAGCGGTTTTCGTGTACATCTTCCATCGGTAATATAAACGGAAAATCAGGAACATTTTAGTTAATTCTAATGAAAACACATTGATTTTATCATTTGTATTGTAAACAACATTGTCATATGTCTTTTCTTGGATCTAAATAATACGAAACCTCGCACCATGATTTTAAGTTAAATCCTCAAATATGGTTAAATAGTGACTTTTTTCACGTTTTTCATGTAGTTTGATATTACGTAAATATATTCATTTTTACCAATATTTCGATACTATTTCATGTAGTATAACGATATGTCATTTGGCCTTCAAATCTCAGAATTCCGTATAATATTGCATTTTAAGCAATGTTTTTGTAAATTTTCAGTTTATTGGTATTAATTCATAATATATACGATAAAAATGATGCAAACACATAATTGATTAGATAATAAGCTTAAATACTTTATTTTCAATCAACTATTTGTTTCTCATTAAAATACTGAGTAAGATATTGAAAAGGGCAGAAGTTCGGTTTTTATTGCATATATCGACGTTTCAGCCGGAATTGAGCGGTTTTCGTGTACATCTTCCATCGGTAATATAAACGGAAAATCAGGAACAGTTTAGTTAATTCTAATGAAAACACATTGATTTTTATCATTTGTATTGGAAACAACATTGTCATATGTCTTTTCTTGGATCTAAATAATACAAACGTCGCTCTATAATTTGAAGTTAAAATCCTCAAATATGGTAAAATAATGACTTTTTCACGTTAATCATTTTACGTAAATATATTCATTTTTACCAATATTTCGATACTATTTCATGTAGTATAACAATATGTGATTTGGCCTTCAAATCTCAGAATGTCGTAAAATATTGCATTTTAAGCAAGTTTTCTTGCATTTTGTTTCCTACGAAAAATCATCGAATTTAGCAATATTTTGACGTTTATCATCTCCTTTTCCTCTATGTGATTTAAGCAAAATATCATCGAATTAAACAATATTTTGCCGTTTTCCACGTTTTTGTGAATTTTCAGTTTATGGGTATTAATTCATTATATACACGATAAAAATGATGTAAACACATAATTGATTAGATAATAACCTGAAATACTTAATTTTCAATCAACTATTTGTTTCTCGTTAAAATACTGAGTAAGATATTGAAAAGGGGAGAAATTCTGCTTTTATTGCATATATCGACGTTTCAGCCGGAATAGAGCGGTTTTCGTGTTCATCTTCCATCGGTAATATAAACGGAAAATCAGGAACATTTTAGTTAATTCTAATGAAAACACATTGATTTTTATCATTTGTATTGGAAACAACATTGTCATATGTCTTTTCTTGGATCTTAATAATACGAAACCTCGCTCTATGATTTGAAGTTAAAATCCTCAAATATGGTAAAACAGTGACTTTTTCACGTTAATCATGTAGTTTGATATTACGTAAATATATTCATTTGTACCAATATTTCGATACTATTTCATGTAGTATCACGATATGTGATTTGTACTTCAAATCTCAGAATGTCGCATAATATAGCATTTTTAGCAAGTTTTCTTGCATTTTTTTTCGTACGAAAAATCATCGAATTTAGCAATATTTTGACGTTTATCATCCCCTTTTTCTTTATGTGATTTAAACAAAATATCATCGAATTAGGCAATATGTTGCCGTTTTTCCACGTTTTTGTGAATTTTCAGTTTATTGGTATTAATTCATAATATATACGATAAAAATGATGCAAACACATAATTGATTAGATAATAACCTTAAATACTTCATTTTCAATCAACTATTTGTTTCTCGTTAAAATACTGAGTAAGATATTGAAAAGGGCAGAAGTTCGGTTTTTATTGCATATATTGACGTTTCAGCCGGAATTGAGCGGTTTTCGTGTACATCTTCCATCGGTAATATAAACGGAAAATCAGGAACATTTTCGTTAATTTATATGAGATGTTTTTATGATGGTAAAGTCCAAAGACTAATGTATTTAAGAATAATTCCCACCATAATAGGTGGTATATTTATAATAGTATGTGGTAATGATATCCCGTATTCTATAGACAGAATGTTCCACTACAAGTTACATTTTCTATGGGAAACTTGTTTATACAACACAGCAATTATTATCTGTCTGTATGATATTGTTATTAAAGGGTGTCGGATTTTCCGACATAATTCCCCAGGGGGCTGCTCACGGGTCGAAGTCTTATTTAGAACAGACGAACACCGATACTCCTCCTTCGAATTATTAGATTAATTTGATGTTAGTAGTTAGTAATCACACATTTGTGCGTCTGTTCGTACAGGACGGATGTCCCATACTAGAGTTGCATGGGTTAGAAGTCTAATGCGATTTCGTTTCCCTGTTAACTCTTGAAAGGCTAATATTCAAGCCTAATTACATATTATTTAACCCAGGAGACTGAATGTGATCAAGTACTACAGTCAAGTATGATTCAGGGACTGCAGTGAGATCAGTGACATTAGATATAACTTGAAGTTTGTTCAGGTAACTGGTCACTGATATAAAAACACTGAGGCCCATGGAATACATCTTGATTAAATAATAAATGTATCAAATCAATCAGATTTATTGGGGTTTAATTTAGTTAATTGATTCAGAAGATTGAATAGCTCATCATTAAAGTAAAGTATGGTTCTGAGACTGCAGTGGGTTCAGTGACATTGGTCGCAGTAACTTGTAGCTGTTTTAGGCTACTGTTCACTGATTTGCCACTGAGGCCTCATGAACTCATCTTCAGCTTTAAATGATGATACTAACAACAACCTCTGTTGGTATAGTCAGCTGTAATCTCCATAGTATAATGCTACTGGAGAAATATAATCAGCTGACAAATTTAGATTTCTACTAGTATTGTTTATCTGCAGTCATAGGTCTCCCCAGGCTTGATACTGGGCCTGAGAGTAATTTACCTCCTGCAGATTTTAACATGGTTATGCCCTGATATTTAGTAGGGCTACCGATGAATCGATGACAATAGTCTGTCCCTACAAGGAGACCGAAGTCGGTGAGGTGATCAGACTTAATATTATCTGCCAATTTTATTCCTCTATTTCTCAGGAATTTGGCTGTTGCTCTCAAACCTTGAACTTGTAGGTCTACTGGTATTTTGTCCACCACAATGGCTTGTACTCGACAGACGTACCTGCCTAAACGTACTGATGGTTGTACCACCTGGTAGACTTGAGGTCCTGCATCTGTTACAAACCCTGAGATATTTAATGACATCTGGGCTACAGGCCTTAATTGTAGTTCATCTGCCAACTTTTTAGTGACATATGTTCTCTGGGACCCTTGGTCAAACAACCCACGGGTATGAACCTTGGCCCTCTTATTCAGGATGGTAATTTGGGCAGTAGGCAAAGTCGTATTACCTTTAGACTTTGCCGATTGGACACTCTTTGTTTGTTGCACCTTGCAGTACTGTACTGTGGTGGGAATGCTATCTTCCACCTTGGGGTTTGGAGACGTTGTTTTGGTGTCTCTGCACAATGCTGCATGGTGCTGACCATTGTTACACCTATTACAGGTGTGTAATTGGGTCTCACAGTCCTTGATGTTATGTTTCCTGAGGCACCTCGTGCAATGTTGCAAATCTTTGAGTCGCTCAACACAGGCGTCACTATCAGGAAAATTAGAGCAGTGGTACATTGAATGTTTCTCATCGCAGAACAAACATGTTCCATAGCTTCCAGTACCCTTTGGTGTCACGTTCTTGGGTGACACAGTAACTATAGGCTTGGAGTGTCCCACTGCATATACGCCCACACTGCTACTGTTCCACTTTGGTGTTGAATTATATTGTCTAGATTGATTTGGAGTACCTTTGGTACTCTGTGGTTTACTATTATTGGTTTCTGAGGGTTTACTTGGTGGTTTTAATTTGTCATGTGTTCGTAATTGATGAACTACTGACTTTAAACCCTCAGATATTTCATTCATGGAAAAAATGCTTTTATTGTAATGAGCACTCATTTGTCTCAATATGTCCCTAGGTATTTTCTCCTGGACAATTATTTTCAAGACCCACTCAGCCCCGTTTGTATCTGCTGTCAGGCTGAGGGCATTGATCAATGATTCTACCTCCAGCTTGAAGACTTGGAGTGAATCAGCTGAAGCCTCCGGTGGGGGTAAATGCAACAGCTCATGAACTAAATGTGATGTTCTTACTTCTGGATCAGCATAATTATCCTTGAGGAGTTTTACTGCCAGATCATAGCCGTCATTAGTTAATCTCAGATGGGATACTACTGTTTTAGCCTCACCTGATAATTGGCCTTGCAAATAAGAGAGTTTACTACTCTTTGGTAAAGATTGTTTTGAGTCCACAAGGTCAACGAATTGGATCCAAACTTCGTCCCAATCTTCCTCATCTTTTCCTGAGAAAGTGGGTAAATTAATTGGAGGGAGTCGAGCTTCTGCTTGACTCGTATTAGATGCAACTGTTGTCGTTGTTGTTGCCTTGTTCTGGGCAATTAATTTGACATAAGGCTGTAACGTGGCCTGAGTGTGATCTTCATAATTCGCAAGATCAACCATAATGCAGAGGCTCGAGAGAGTTATGCAGAGGCCTCAAGAGAGGGATTCAGAGGCTTAAGAGAGTGATGCAGAGGCTGAAGAGAGTGTTGCAGAGGCTCAAGGGAGTGATTCAGAGGCTTACGAGAGTGATGCAGAGGCTTAAGAGAGTGATGCAGAGGCTTACTAAAGTGATGCAGAGGCTCAAAAGAGGGATGCAGAGGCTTAAAAGGGTGATGCAGAAGCTCAAGAGAGTGATTCAGAGGCTCAAGAGAGTGAAGCAGAAGCTTAAGTGAGTGATGAGGATCAATAGAGGGAAGCAGAGGCTTAAGAGATTGATGCAGAGGCTGAAGAGAGTGATGCAGAGGCTCTAGAGAGTGATGCAGAGACTCAAGAGAGTGATGCAGAGGCTCAAGAGAGTGATGCAGAGGTTCAAGAGAGTGATGCAGAGGCTCGAGAGAGTGGTTCAGAGGCTTACGAGAGTGTTGCAGAGAATCAAGAGTGTGATGCAGAAGCTCGAGAGAGTTATGCAGAGGCCTCAAGAGAGGAATTCAGAGGCTTAAGAGAGTGATGCAGAGGCTGAAGAGAGTGTTGCAGAGGCTCAAGAGAGTAATGCAGAGGCTTTAAAGGGTAATGCAAAGGCTCCAGCGAGTGATGCAGAGGCTTGAGAGAGGGATGCAGGGCTCAAGAGAGTGGTGCAGAGGCACAAGAGAGTGATTCAAAGGCTTAAGAGAGTGATGCAAAGGCTTAAGAGAGTGATGCAAAGGCTTAAAAGAGGGATGCAGAGGCTCAAGAGAGGGATGCAGATACCCAAGAGAGGGATTCAGAAGCTCAAGAATGTGATGCAGAGGCTCAAGTGAGGGATGCAGAGGCTTAAGAGAGTGATGCAAAGGCTCAGGCGAGTAATGCAGAGCCCCAAGAGAGTGATGAAGAGGATCAAGAGAGTGATGCAGATGCTCGAGAGAGTGATGCAGAGGCTTAAGAGAGTGATGCAGAGGCTGAAGAGAGTGTTGCAGAGGCTTAAGAGAGGGATGCAGAGGCTCATGAGAGTGATGCAAAGGCTCAAGAGAGTGATGAAGGGAGTGAAGAGGCTCAAATGAGGGATGAAGAGGCAAAAGAGTGATGAAGAGAGTGAAGAGGCTCTCTTCATGAAGAGAATCTCAGAGAAGAGAATGAAGAGAGTGATAAAGAGACTGATGAACAGAGTGATGAAGAGATTGAAGAGGCTCAAGTGAGGGATGAAGAGGCAAAAGAGAGGGATGCAGAGGCTCTTGGGAGTGATGCAGAGGCACAAGAGAGGGAAGCAGAGGCTGAAGAGAGTGATTCAGAGGCTTATGAGAGTGATGCAGAGGCTTAAGAGAGTGATGCAGAGGCTTAAGAAAGTGATGCAGAGGCTCAAAAGAGGGATGCAGAGGCTTAAAAGGGTGATGCAGAGGCTCAAGTGAGTGATTCAGAGGCTCAACAGAGTGATGCAGAGGATTACGAGAGTGATGCAGAGGCTCAAGAGAGTGATGAAGATCAATAGAGGGAAGCAGAGGCTTAAGAGAGTGATGCAGAGGCTGACGAGAGTGATGCAGAGGCTCTAGAGAGTGATGCAGAGACTCAAGAGAGTGATGCAGAGGCTCAAAAGAGTGATGCAGAGGATCAAGAGAGTGATGCAGAGGCTCGAGAGAGTGGTTCAGAGGCTTACGAGAGTGATGCAGAGAATCAAGAGTGTGATGCAGAGGCTCGAGAGTGTTATGCAGTGGCCTCAAGAGAGGGATTCAGAGGCTTAAGAGAGTGATGCAGAGGCTGAAGAGAGTGTTGCAGAGGCTCAAGGGAGTGATTCAGAGGCTTACGAGAGTGATGCAGAGGCTTAAGAGAGTGATGCAGAGGCTTACTAAAGTGATGCAGAGGCTCAAAAGAGGGATGCAGAGGCTTAAAAGGGTGATGCAGAGGCTCAATAGAGTGATTCAGAGGCTCAAGAGAGTGATTCAGAGGCTTTCCAGAGTGATGCAGAAGCTTAAGAGAGTGATGAGGATCAATAGAGGGAAGCAGAGGCTTAAGAGATTGATGCAGAGGCTGAAAAGAGTGATGCAGAGGCTCTAGAGAGTGATGCAGAGACTCAAGAGAGTGATGCAGAGGCTCAAGAGAGTGATGCAGACGTTCAAGAGAGTGATGCAGAGGCTCGAGAGAGTGGTTCAGAGGCTTACGAGAATGATGGAGAGAATCAAGAGTGTGATGCAGAAGGCTCGAGAGAGTTATGCAGAGGCCTCAGGAGAGGAATTCAGAGGCTTAAGAGAGTGATGCAGAGGCTGAAGAGAGTGTTGCAGAGGCTCAAGAGAGTAATGCAGAGGCTTTAAAGGGTAATGCAAAGGCTCCAGCGAGTGATGCAGAGGCTTGAGAGAGGGATGCAGGGGCTCAAGAGAGTGGTGCAGAGGCTCAAGAGAGTGATTCAAAGGCTTAAGAGATTGATGCAGAGGCTTAAGAGAGTGATGCAAAGGCTTAAAAGAGGGATGCAGAGGCTCAAGAGAGGGATGTAGATTCCCAAGAGAGGGATTCAGAGGCTCAAGAATGGGATGCAGAGGCTCAAGTGAGGGATGCAGAGGCTTAAGAGAGTGATGCAAAGGCTCAGGAGAGGTATGCAGAGGCTGATGAGAGGGATGCAGGAGTTCAAGAGAGTGATGCAGAGGCTTAAGAGAGTGATGCAGAGGCTTAAGAGAGGGATGCAAAGGCTTAAGAGTGAGGGATGCAGAGTCTGGAGAGAGGGATGCAGGGGCTTAAGAGAGGGATGCAGAGGCTCAAGTGATGGATGCAGAGGCACAAGAGAGGGATACAGAGGCTCTTGAGAATGACGCAGAGGCTCAAGAGAGGGATGCAGAGGCTTAAGAGAGTGATGCAAAGGCTCAGGAGATAGATGCAAAGGCTCATGAGAGTGATGCAGAGGCTCAAGAAAGGGATGCAGAGGCTTAAGAAAGTGATGCAGAGGATCAAAAAAGGGATGCAGAGGCTTAAGAGACTGATGCAGAGGCTGAAGAGAGTGTTGCAGATTCTTAAGAGAGGGATGCAGAGGCTCAAGAGAGTGATGCAAAGGCTCAAGAGAGTGATGCAAAGGCTGCAGAGAGTGTTGCAGAGGCTTTAGAGAGGGATGCAGAGGCTCAAGAGAGGGATGCAGAGGCTTAAGAGAGTGATGCAGAGGCTGAAGAGAGTGTTGCAGAGGCTTAAGAGAGGGATGCACAGGCTCAAGTGAGTGATGCAAAGGCTCAAGAGAGTGATGCAGAGGCTTAAGAGAATGATGCAGAGGCTTAAGAGAGGGATGCAGAGGCTCAAGAAAGGGATGCAGAGGCTCAAGAGAGGGATGCAGACGCTCTTGAGAGTGACGCAGAGGCTCAAGAGAGGGATGCAGAGGCTAGAGTGAGGGAAGCAGAGGCACAAGAGAGGGATGCAGACGCTCTTGAGAGTGACGCAGAGGCTCAAAAGAGGGATGCAGTGGCTTAAGAGAGTTATGCAAAGGCTCAGGAGAGGGATGCAGAGGCTCATGAGAGGGATGCAGGAGTTTAAGTGAGTGATGCAGAGGCTCAAGAAAGGGATGCAGAGGCTTAAGAAAGTGATGCAGAGGATCAAAAAAGGGATGCAGAGGCTTAAGAGAGTGATGCAGAGGCTGAAGAGAGTGTTGCAGAGGCTTAAGAGAGGGATGCTGAGGCTCAAGAGAGTGATGCAAAGGCTCAGGAGAGTGATGCAAAGGCTCAAGAGAGTGATGCAGAGGCTGAAGAGAGTGTTGCAGAGGCTTAAGAGAGGGATGCAGAGGCTCAAGAGAGGGATGCAGAGGCTTAAGAGAGTGATGCAGAGGCTGAAGAGAGTGTTGCAGAGGCTTAAGAGAGGGATGCACAGGCTCAAGTGAGTGATGCAAAGGCTCAAGATAGTGATTATTTAGACCTCTGCATCACTCTCTAGAGCCTCTGCATCACTCTCTTCAGCCTCTGCATCAATCTCTTAAGCCTCTGCTTCCCTCTATTGATCCTCATCACTCTCTTAAGCTTCAGCATCACTCTCGAAAGCCTCTGAATCACTCTCTTGAGCCTCTGAATCAATCTCTTGAGCTTCTGCATCACCCTTTTAAGCCTCTGCATCCCTCTTTTGAGCCTCTGCATCACTTTAGTAAGCCTCTGCATCACTCTCTTAAGCCTCTGCATCACTCTCGTAAGCCTCTGAATCACTCCCTTGAGCCTCTGCAACACTCTCTTCAGCCTCTGCATCACTCTCTTAAGCCTCTGAATCCCTCTCTTGAGACCTCTGCATAACTCTCTCGAGCCTCTGCATCACACTCTTGATTCTCTGCATCACTCTCGTAAGCCTCTGAACCACTCTCTCGAGCCTCTGCATCACTCTTTTGATCCTCTGCATCACTCTCTTGAGCCTCTGCATCACTCTCTTGATTCTCTGCATCACTCTCTAGAGCCTCTGCATCACTCTCTTCAGTCTCTGCATCACTCTTTTAAGCCCCTGCTTCCCTCTATTGATCTTCATCACTCTCATAAGCCTCTGCATCACTCTCGTAAGCCTCTGAATCTCTCTGTTGAGCCTCTGAATCACTCACTTGAGCCTCTGCATCACCCTTTTAAGCCTCTGCATCCCTCTTTTGAGCCTCTGCATCACTTTCTTAAGCCTCTGCATCACTCTCTTAAGCCTCTGCATCACTCCCGTAAGCCTCTGAATCACTCTCTTCAGCCTCTGCTTCCCTCTCCTGTGCCTCTGCATCACTCCCAAGAGCCTCTGCATCCCTCTCTTTTGCCTCTTCATCCCTCACTTGAGCCTCTTCACTCTCTTCATCACTCTCTTCATCACTCTCTTTATCACTCTCTTCATTCTCTTCTCTGAGATTCTCTTCATGAAGAGATCCTCTTCACTCTCTTCATCACTCTTTTGCCTCTTCATCCCTCACTTGAACCTCTTCACTCTCTTCATCACTCTCTTCATCACTCTTTTGCCTCTTCATCCCTCACTTGAGCCTCTTCACTCTCTTCATCACTCTCTTGAGCCTTTGCATCACTCTCTTGAGCCTCTGCATCCCTTTTTTGATCCTCTGCATCTCTTTCTTAAGCCTCTGCGTCACTCTCAAGAGCTTCTGCATCCAACCCGTTCCCACACAAGACAGCACATATATGACTTAATGCTTAAAGTCAATATGTTGAATATGAATTAGTAAATATGTGATATATTCCCAGTTACTTTTTTTCTAAGGCCCAAACTCTTCCTCACGTACCAATTTACGTCTCACAGTATCCATCCGTCAACCTAGATAGCAGAATAGTCGTGATTGGTTCAATTATAAGGAAAATTGTAGTTTTCAGGTCCCACATGGGTTGTGAAATTTACCTACTATTGTCCATGCTCTTAGAATATTACAGATCAGCTACTTCCTATTGAAGGCTCGTAGTTTTGTTTTGAGAAATAATAGTTGTTCTTAGTAAATTATAATAAGCACTAAAAATTATTACATAGAATAACAGTCCTTCGTCAATCAATATTATATACCATAGTTTGTGCTTTACAAATCTTTAAAGGATGTTTTGTAGGAACGCTAACAGAAAACGATGTTACGTTGGAATGTCTATGGGGTAAACTACTGCAAACAGGATATTATTGTGTCTACTCAACCCGTTCTCGCAAATTCGTAAAGTCAATATTGACTTATTAACTACGTGCATAGGTGATATACTAAACATAATAGATACCCTTAAAAAGCTTCATAGAAAACACCGACCTTACCTAACCTTGTTAGTATCTTAAGATAAGCATCTTATTGCTTCGTAATTACAATTATTACTTAACCTATACCTATAATAGGTTAAGTAACAATTGTAATTACGAAGCTATAAGATGCTTATCTTAAGATACTAACAAGGTTAGGTAAGGTCGGTGTTTTCTATGAAGTTTCTTAAGGGTATCTATTATGTTTAGTATGTCACCTATGCACTTATTTAATAAGTCAATATTGACTTTACGAATTTGCGAGAACGGGTTGGTCTACTATACCAACTATAGCTAGGATGGGTATATTGTCCACTACTACCTGTTAGGTGGGTAAGGGGTCCAATACCACCCACAGGATGGGTATGAGGGTCACATCCACCCACAGGATGAGTATGGGGACCACATCCACCCACAGGAAGGGTATGGGGTCCAATACCACCCACAGGATGAGTATGGCGTCCACTACAACCCACAGGATGGGTATGGGGCTCCAACCACCCATAGAATGAGTATGGGGCTCCAACCACCCATAGAATGGGTATGGGGTCCAATAACACCCACTGGATGTGCATGGCGTCCATTGTCGCGCGTCGAGCTCGAAAACCGCAGCATTCATCTCAGAACCATGCCTATTTCACGCAGATTTCTTAATAAACGTAAGAATTTTATATGTCACAAGAAAGATAGAAATATAAGCTTCATTCTAAATACCTTACCATGGGTATATTTAAATTTTAAGCGAAGATACGTGTATTTTTATAATAGCCGAGCTCCGACCCCAGACAGATCGATCGACCGAGCAACTCTCTCGCAGAACAATGTTTATTTTACGTGAATTCGTTAATAAACATATGTGTTTTATATGTCTCAAGAAAGGCAGACATATAAGCTTCACATTAAACACTTTACCATAGACATATTTAAAGTTCTAATGAAGATACATGTATTTTAAAAATTACGGAGCTCCCACCCCGTACAGACTGAACGACAGAGCAACTCTCTCTCAGATCAATGTTTATTTCACGTAAATTCGTTAATAAACACAAATGTTTTATATGTCTTAAGCAAGATAGAAATAAGAGCTTCATTTTCAATACATTACAATAGACATATTTATAGCTCAAGTGAAGATACATATGTTTTTATAGTAGCGCTCAGTAGCTTGTCGGGCATGGAGTGCAGACGCCTACGCACTTGCCGATATATTGTATAATTAACAAAGATACGCTAATAAAGCCTAAAATCTTATATGCCTCAGAAAGACCGAGATATGAACATTATTATGATTGCACCAAATGAAATATATCATGTTCGAGAACAAAGATATATCAATTTTAAATTAAGTTTCGACTCTTGCTCGGGCGAGAGAGATGGGGCGACTCTCGCCCCATCTATTGGGGATTCTGTCCACTAAAGACCCAAAGCTACTCAAACCCTCCTAGCATTATTTAGGTAATGAAGTAATATGGTCTATATACTCACTATAATGTGGGTGCTGAATGCAGAACATGAGAAAACATATATTTACTCCAAACTAATGTAATTTCATTATGAAATAAGTAAATAAGTAGCATCAAAGGAAGTCGACGGTCCAAGCGTCAATGTTGTGGAGCGACTTATCCAAGATATATCGTTGTTTGGAAAGTGTTTGTTGGCATATCCAGTTGTCGCACTTCTCTGCACAAATTATCACAAATTTAAATTATAATGTTAACATGTAGAATACATATTTTTAATAAAATCTAACATAACTAGCCAGAAAACATTTAACATTTATTAAAAAATATATGTTTGGAAGTTAAATTTATTTATTTTATTTATTTATTTATATATATACAAGAAGGTACATTGGGTTTGTGAGAATACATTGGAGAGTACAGTATTTACACTCTTGTAAAGCCACTAGTACGCGCAGCGTTTCGGGCAGGTCCTTAATCTAACAGATAATTTTCAGTAGGTAATTTCTATCAGAATTGATAAATGACAAAGATACATTGTAAGAGAAAAATGAGATGAGAGAGCTTAGTTAGTATATTAAAGCACATTGCTATATTAAAGCTCTGATTGATTACATTGACAGCTTGATTAGTAATTTAAACAAGATTAATAGACACCATACAGCAGATTGACAGCACATATAAGACAGCAATGATCACAATGGTAAAGATGTTCAGATTGGGTACATAAAGATTGGGAGACTGGGTAGCAAAAGATACAGATAAACAAGATTTATAAACACCATACAGCAGATTGGCAGCACATATAGGAAGACAGCAATGATCACAGTGGTAAAGATGTTCAAATTGGGAACATAAAGGTTGGGAGATTGGGTAGCAATAGATACAGTGCAATTTTAAGGCAAAAAGTGAAAAACTATGAAGATGAAATTAGATACCTTTTAGTATTGATTTTGAATGATGTAAAAGTTGGACAGCTTTTCAATTCAGTAGGGAGTGAGTTCCATAAACTGGGTACCTTTATTTGCATAGAGTGTTTACACAGATTAAGTTTAACTCTGGGGATATCAAAGAGATATTAATTTCTTGTGTGGTGATAATGGGTCCTATTACATCTGTCCAGGAAGAGTTTCAGAGCAGGATTTGCATTTAAGAACAGGGTTTTGTAAATGTAGTGTACACAAGAGAATTTATGGAGTGAGATTATGTTTAACATGTTTAGGGAGTTAAACAAGGGGGCTGTGTGTTGTCTGAAAGCAGAATTTGATATTATTCTGATAGCAGATTTTTGCTGGGTGATGATGGACTTGAGGTGGTTTGCAGTGGTTGAACCCCATGCACAGATACCATAGTTGAGATAGGGATAGATTAGTGCATAATATAGAGAGATGAGAGCAGAGTTAGGTACATAATATCTGATTTTGGAGAGTATACCAACTGTTTTAGAGACTTTCTTAGTTATGTGTTGTATGTGGGTACTGAAATTGAGTCTCTTGTCTAGGAATAGGCCAAGAAACTTTCCATCATTTTTATTGCTAATGTTTACATTGTCTATCTGAAGCTGAATTGCATTTGTAGATTTGCTTCCAAATAGGATGTAGTAGGTCTTTTCTATGTTAAGTGTTAGTTTGTTGGTTGACATCCATAAGTGGACTTTTTTTAGTTTATTACTAACAACATCATTTAGTGTATGTGGGTTGGGGTTGGAGTAGATGAGGGTAGCATCATCAGCAAACAAAATAGGTTTCAGAATGTTAGACACATTAGGCAGACCATTGATGTATATAAGAAATAGAAGAGGCCCCAAGATGCTGCCCTGTGGCACTCCAACGGTTATTGGTAGAATGGGAGAGGTTATATTATTGATGGCTACACATTGGTATCTATCACTAACTTCAAATCGACTTCATAGGACAATAGTTTTGTTATATATACTCGCTATTCGTTGACATGCGTTCGCTACTTAAACTACCATGTACTGTACTTATGTAAAATCTCCCATGTCTCTTCGCTCATCTCACCGAACCCTACAGGCTCTGTGATATATTGTTTAATTAAGTTGACCAGACCACACACTAGAAGTTGAAGGGACGACGACGTTTCGGTCCGTCCTGGACCATTCTCAAGTCGATTGTGAATGGTCCAGGACGGACCGAAACGTCGTCGTCCCTTCAACTTCTAGTGTGTGGTCTGGTCAACATACTTCAGCCACGTTATTGTGACTCATCGCCTTGTTTAATTAATTGAGATTCACAAATAAAGCTTATAATTGTATATGTTATCAAAAAGGCAGAGCTTAGTTTAGTTCATTTATTATGCACCCCATACCCATCCTATGGGCGATAGTGGAGTGTTACAGAGGCACATAATGGGCTCAGGGACTGAGCCCCACAATTCATATAGCCAAGCAAGTTATAATCTTGATAAGCTAGTTACAAAAGTCAATGCACATTGCCACATCAACAATGGGCTCGAGACCGACCACAAGTACAGTTTATAATTTAAGCAACTGACATATATGGAGGGCTAGTGTCACAATTGATATGTTTATCCTACACATAACCCCCTCTCCCCCATCAAATGGGCAGCGGTGGATAGGTTACAATCAAGTCGTTTTTTGCGTTTTATTCAGAGATTAGATCTTATTGGGTGAGGAAAGATATTCATATTTTAAACAAGGCTTCTTGGCTGATGCTCTCCATTGATGGAAAATATACAACCTTTTGAAAATCAATGTTAGTTTGATCTAGATATTGTAATTAACGAAAGTATTTGTCATCAGAAACGTAGAAATATAGGCTACATTTAAAATCCTTTGTCATAAATATAACTGAAGTGAAGAAAATATATGCGTTTTGATAGTTACTTGATGGCTAGCTCTGAGAGTGTGAAGCCCTGCACACCAGCCAATAAATTGTATAATTAGTTTCCATATATTTTAATTAATCTTAAAAATCTATATGTCAGAAGAAAGGAAGATGTAGCCGTTAATGTGACAACATTTAAAAATATATATCTCTTAAGTTAAATAAATAATACCACCTTATCGCCTGTGTCCGGACACATGAAAACTACCTAGGTATCAGTATCCAGCCAGGCGGGGATCACAGGCTGCACAATACTGATAAATTATGTAATGCACTACTTGTGGTCCATCTCGAACCCATTTATGATGTGACGACTTATAGTGAATTTTGTAACGAGCTCATCAAGATTGTAACTTGCTTAGCTAAATGAATTGTGGGGTTCGGTCCATTCATTTTCTTTCTTTATTATGCACCCCATAATACCCATCCCGTGGGCGGTGGTGTAAAGGTTTACAGAGGCACATAATCGGTTCAGGAACTGAACCCTCTAGTTCGTTCAGCGAAGCAAATAACAATCTTTTGACGCTAGTTACAAAATTATTAATGTACACATACTTATGCATACATGTACATATACATATATACATACACATGCATATTTAATCACCCACACAAATACACACATCAGTAATCTTTTGTGTCACAAGTGATTCAACAAGAGGCTCACAACAGTCACTCATAGACGTAAAGTGCCTTTTATAGTGACTGTTGTGAGCCTTGTGTTGAATTACTTGTGACAAAAGATTACTGATGTGTGTATTTGTTTGGTTGATTAAATATGTATGTGTATGTATATATGTATACGTATGTATATGTACATGTATGCATAAGTATGTGTACATTTATAATTTTGTAACTAGCGTCAAAGATTGTTATTTGCTTAGCTAAACGAACTAGAGGGTTCAGTTCCTGAACCGATTATGTGCCTCTGTAATCCTTTACATCACCGCCCACGGAATGGGTATTATGGGGTGCACAATAAAGAAAGAAAATGAATGGACCGAACCCCACAATTCATTTAGCTAAGCAAGTTACAATCATGATGAGCTAGTTACAAAATTCACTATAAGTCGTCACATCATAAATGGGTTCGAGATGGACCACAAGTAGTGCATTACATAATTTATCAGTATTGTGCAGCCTGTGATCCCCGCCTGGCTGGATACTGATACCTAGGTAGTTTTCATGTGTCCGGACACAGGCGATAAGGTGGTATTATTTATTTAACTTAAGAGATATATATTTTTAAATGTTGTCACATTAACGGCTACATCTTCCTTTCTTCTGACATATAGATTTTTAAGATTAATTAAAATATATGGAAACTAATTATACAATTTATTGGCTGGTGTGCAGGGCTTCACATTCTCAGAGCTAGCCATCAAGTAACTATCAAAACGCATATATCTTCGTTTTCACTTCAGTTATATTTATGACAAAGGATTTTAAATGTAGCCTATATTTCTACGTTTCTGATGACATAAATACTTTCGTTAATTACAATATCTAGATCAAACTAACATTGATTTTCAAAAGGTTGTATATTTTCCATCAATGGAGAGCATCAGCCAAGAAGCCTTCTTTAAAATATGAATATCTTTCCTCACCCAATAAGATCTAATCTCTGAATAAAACGCAAAAAACGACTTGATTGTAACCTATCCACCGCTGCCCATTTGATGGGGGAGAGGGGGTTATGTGTAGGATAAACATATCAATTGTGACACTAGCCCTCCATATATGTCAGTTGCTTAAATTATAAACTGTACTTGTGGTCGGTCTCGAGCCCATTGTTGATGTGACAATGTGCATTGACTTTTGTAACTAGCTTATCAAGATTATAACTTGCTTGGCTATATGAATTGTGGGGCTCAGTCCCTGAGCCCATTATGTGCCTCTGTAGCACTCCACTATCGCCCATAGGATGGGTATGAAGTGCATAATAAATGAACTAAATTAAACTCTGCCTTTTTGATAACATATACAATTATAAGCTTTATTTGTGAATCTCAATTAATTAAACAATATATCACAGAGCCTGTAGGGTTTGGTGAGATGAGCGAAGAGACATGGGAGATTTTACATAAGTACAGTACATGGTAGTTTAAGTAACGAACGCATGTCAACGAATAACGAGTATATTGTTTTTTTTTTTTTTTGAAATATATACAAGAGTTGTTACATTCTTGTACAGCCACTAGTACGCGTAGCGTTTCGGGCAGGTCCCTGGAATACGATTCCCTGCCGCGAAGAATCGTTTTTTCATCCAAGTACACATTTTACTGTTGCGTTAAACAGAGGCTACAGTTAAGGAATTGCGCCTAGTAAATCCTCCCCGGCCAGGATACTGTGGTGTTTGTGTGTTACTGAGGAAGTCTTGGTTGTAGGGTTGATGTAAAGTCATGACTTGGTCACTGACTTTAATACTTAATATGATTATATGACTAGTAGCTACCAAGCTTGGCGGGCGTCCTGTACGCTCTCCTGTTTACCTCCAATCTCTCTCTGGCGTCCCAGCCGCCGCACATAGAAAACGGATGGTACCATTTTCTGTGAACATGACATCCCTCCTTTTCTTTAAAAAGAATGAATACAGGATGTCTACCATGCTTGTAGCACAAAGCAAAGTTATTGACACAAAGTAAGTTATTACCATATCAAGAGATACTGCATACATTTAACATTAATTAAGCACACAAAGAATTTAAACAACTTAATCTTTTCCACAAAGGATTTCAATGTTAAAAATACATATGCAATGTTAAACAAACATGAAAGAAACTGTACTACAAAGTTACAAAATATTGAATGAGATATCTGCATTATTCAAACAATATTAAATTTAGTTTAGCACAATAAGTAAATACTTTTCATTACATAGGAACACAATTAATCATCAAATCGTGTAGGGCGTTTAACATGACGTTTAGGACGAGAGTCCTTAAATGCAATAACATCCCTTGATGAATTGTTTGTCGGGTTATAACTATTTTTTTCTTTTTCTTTTGCACGACTTTGCACTTCATCATTTTCTACACTAGTTGGAATCACTTTGAAATAAGCCATATTACGTGTTATACTATGATCTCTATTACTAGCTGTTACCATAGTTCCTTTTACACTAATCACTTTATATGGTTTTGTATCATACGGCATATCTAACTTTCCCTCTTTTTTCTTTTTAACGAGAACAGTGTCACCAACCTTTATGAACTGTTCCTTTGCACGTTGATCATGAGCAATTTTCATTTTGCCCTTGGCTAGTGCATCCTTCTGAGCGAGACGTTTATCCGTTACCTCGGCTGGCATGACGGGTAGTGCGATTCTCATAGGACGTCCAAATAAAAGTTCGCCAGGCGACTTGCCCAGTGTTCCATGTGGTGTTGCACGGTAGTTCCTGAGAAAAGCATACATAGCTTGTTTCCAGGATCGTCCTTCGGCATGAGCACAGCGTACCGCTTTCATGAGAGGTTGCATGAATCTCTCAACTTCTCCATTTGCTTGAGGATGTAGTGGCATCACACGGCGGTGTTTGAATCCAATATGCTCAGCAAAGTTGACAAAGTCTTGTCCATTGAATGGCGGCCCATTGTCTGTCTTGACAACTTCAGGAATGCCAAAGTTTGAAAAGATCTTGTCAAGTTTCGGGATGACGGCCTTTGCAGATGTGGAATTGATGATTTCTTCTTCTGGATAACGTGAGTGATCATCAATGACTACCATCAAGTACTCTCCAGTTGGTAGCGGTCCGCAGAAGTCCATTGATACTTCCGTCCATGGTGCAGCAGGTAGTGGTGAAGGTTGTAGAGGTGTTGGTCTTGAAGTATCCACTGCAGCTTGGCAAGGGACACAGGCATCATGCATATCCTTTGCTTGACGATCAATACCAGGAAACCACACCTTTTCTCGTAGCAGCTGTTTGGTCCTAACAAGATCTTGGTGTCCTTGATGTGCAAGCTTCAGAGCACGTTGCTGGAGAACAGCTGGAATAACGATACGAGTACCTCGCAGCACAGTGTCGCGTTGTTGCGTAACACTTAATTCTGTCTGGATGCGTTCAAGTGCTTTGAATGCATCTTGGTCAACTCCTGAGGGTGGGATGCGTGGAAACTTTTTCTTAGTCAATGCATCCACTGTTGCTTGCAGAGTTGGGTCCTCTAGGGTTGCAGTACGGATTTCATCAAGAGTAAGAGCCTTAGGGACTGCATCACAGGTTACAGAGTGTACATATTCCTCGGCAACTTGCTGATGCTTGGTGATGGTGAAACTGTTTGCAGGATGTCGACTGATGTAATCAGCGGGATTGCCTGCACCCGGCTTGTATTTCACCGTAAAGTTGTATGGTTGCAGACGAAGAGCCCATCTCTCAATGCGAGCTGGTGGTTTGGACTTTGGATTATTGAAGATGGTCTCCAACGGTTTGTGGTCAGTGACTATCGTGGTGAAGGGTGCACCAAGCAGATACACATTGAAGTGTTCACAGCCCCATACAAGAGCAAGAGCTTCCTTCTCTGTCTGACTGTATCGTTGCTCAACATCTGTGAGAGAACGGCTGGCGTAGGCAATTACTACTCTGGAATCTGGTTGACCAGGTTTGTGTTGGGCTAAAACAGCACCTAAACCAACAGGACTAGCATCCACCGTTAACTCAGTGTCTATTGATGGATCAAAGTATGCAGCAGTCGCATTCTCTACTAGTGCATCTTTCACAGCATCAAATGCATTTTGCTCGATCTCACTCCAGTACCATGATGCATTTTTCTTCAGGAGCTCACGTAGAGGCTTCGTAATGGTAGCAAAATCTGGAATGAAGCGAGAACAGTAGTTTGCCATTCCCAGAAAACTATGTACTTCAGTGGACGTTGAAGGAGGTGCAGCATTCTTGATATCTGCAACTTTCTTAGGATCTGGAGACAGACCTTTGTCACTAAGTACATGTCCAAAGAATTCAATTTTATGTTGATTGAACTCACACTTTGCTCGGCTTAGCGTCAAATTCTTTTCTCGTAAGCGTTGCAATGTTGCACGAAGAGCTTTGTCGTGTTCAGCTTGGGTACGGCCATAAACAATGATGTCATCAGACATGTTGTCAGCATTAGGTATGTCTTGCAATACCTGGCTGATGATGTGCTGGAATACCTCGGCAGCACTGTTAATACCAAAACTCAGGCGCTTGTACCTATACAGACCTCGATGTGTCGTAAACGTTGTGATGAATCGACTCTCCTCATCAAGTTCAAGCTGATGATAGCCCTTGTTTAAATCTAACTTGCTGAATACAGTTGCACCATTCAAGCGGTAGATCATATCATCTACAGTCGGTGTAGGATGGCGTTCACGCATTATTGCCTTGTTGGAAACACGCATGTCCACACAAATGCGTATCTCATCTGGATTCTTCGGTTTTGGTGGAGTGACAATTGGGCTTACCCATGGTGTTGGGCCTGTTACTGGTTCAATGATATCTAGTTCCATCAGCCTATCCAGTTCGGCATCAACTTTCTTGCGAGTATGGAATGGTTGTCGGCGATGTGGTTGGGCAACTGGAATTACATCTGGGTTGATATGCAGATGTACTTTGCTATCAGTATAACAACCTATGGATTTAAATCGATCAGAAAATTCAGCAACAATACCATCAACATTGTTTGCAGATTCCACTGCTACAGCATTAGAAAGCTGAAGTAGCCCCAATTTGGTTGAAGTCTTGTAACTGAGTAAAGACTCCTTTGCATTCCTAACAACATGGAATGTAGTAATGAGCATTGCATTCTTTGACTTAATCTCTGCAGTGAAAGTTCCAATCACTGGCAAGGCTACCTTTGAAGCATAGGCAGTGGCTTTGCCATTATAGTTCTCAAGCTTTGGGAACTGTTTTTTAAATTTCTCATAGTGGCACTCAGCAATGGTGTCAATGTTTGATCCAGTGTCAATGAGAACCTTGAGACGAATACCAGCAATGTATACACATGTCTCTGGGTTGTTTGGAAGATCATTCCATTCTGTGATTGTTTGTACTCCATAAGTATAATCACATTCACTGTCATCTGAGACTGGTTGTAATGAAATGTTGTCTTGTATATTATTAACATTCTGGATATGAGGTGCAATATTGTGTTTACCACCTCGACCCCTATGACCTGATCCTCGTACAGTGCTTTTATTCATTGACTGTGGTTTCTTTAGTGCAGAACGACACATAGCACCAAAATGACCTAGTTTTCCACACTCATAGCACTTCTTACCTTGAGCAGGACAAACATTATCTTGGTGTGGGTAGTCTCCTCCACAATTGTAACATTTATTGTTGACACCCTCTGATGTGGGTCGTTGTGACTGCTTGAGCCTTGTTCCTTGACCCCAGTTGTGATGTGGTTCTCGGCTCAATTTACTGTTAGGTTTGCCATGATATCTTCTTTGATCACGGTGTCTTCCCTGAACCTTACGTACCTCATCACTGTTAGTAACAGTGGCAGAACCGTTATTAGCACTGCACTTCATGACACGAGCATCACGTGCAGCATCTTCCATTCGACGAGCCATATCCAGTATCTTGGTAAGAGAACTTTCATCATCAACAAGTTCTAGAGCTCTTCGACGGAGACGTGTAGATGTGCATGTTTCAATTATTTGCTGTTTGATTTCTTTGTCAACATCAGCAAACTCACAATGGGCTGCTAAACCCTGCAGACGTGTGTGGTATTGATCCACAGTTTCATTAGAGAGTTGTTTTGCTCTCCTGAAATGCATAATTTCCATAGCAGTATTTTGCCTTGGTTTGAAATGCTCTGTTAGTTTGGCTTTGGCAGTGTCATAATCTTTGGCACCACCAGTGTCTTTCAGTGTGTCAAAGATGTCACAAACTCTATCACCTGCATAATGAAGTAGAAAGGCACGCTTTCTTTCAGCACTTTTGATGTCAGAAACTATCAACAAATTTTCAAACTTTTTAAGCCATTTGACCCACCTCTGTGACAGGTTTGTCTGGTCACAGTCAGGATCAAATGCAGGAAACTGAGGTATATTTGCCATTTTTTACTGAATAAATGTAAACTTATCACTTAAATGTTCCTCAGAATATTAAACACTTACTGCACTGTATATGTTAGTCAAGAATTCACTGTAATTACTTTAATTTTGCAAAGCACACAAGCATTTTAATGCAAAAGTTCACAACAGAGCACAATATTGCAGCAACTGACTTCTTACCTAGCCCTTGTGTACATGTGTTGTTCCTACTCACAGCAGCAGCACAGCAGTTGGCACAGCAGTTGGTACAGCAGCAGTTGGTACAGCAGTTGGTGCAGCAGTTGGTGCAGCAGTTGGTACAGCAGTCAGTTCAGTGTGATGAATTTTGTAGCACGAAGCGTCGTTTCGTAACCAAAACATCAGGTTTTGTACACATCAAAGCGTCGTTTCGTACACAACGTCGGCAGATTCCTCAGTACACAGTTTCTTCAGCACAGCTTGGGTAGCACACAGCTTGGGTAGCACACAGCATCGGTTAGCACACAGCATCGTTTAGCACACAGCATCGGTTAGCACACAGCATCGGTTAACATACAGCATCGGGTATGGCGCTCACAGCTTCTCTTCCTCCTCCAGGCAGCATGCTTCTCCCTTGTGTTTGAAACTGAACAAATACCTGCGTTCACAGTTCATCCTCGTCGCCAATGTGGTGTTTGTGTGTTACTGAGGAAGTCTTGGTTGTAGGGTTGATGTAAAGTCATGACTTGGTTACTGACTTTAATACTTAATATGATTACATGACTAGTAGCTACCAAGCTTGGCGGGCGTCCTGTACGCTCTCCTGTTTACCTCCAATCTCTCTCTGGCGTCCCAGCCGCCGCACATAGAAAACGGATGGTACCATTTTCTGTGAACATGACAGATACGAACCCATGACATAGCGCTCGCGGAACGCCAGGCGAGTGTCTTACCACTACACCACGGAGACTGTAAAGATATATTTTTTTTTTTTTGTAATATAACAAAACTATTGTCCTATGAAGTCGATTTAACTTCCAAACATATATTTTTAATAAATGTTAAATGTTTTCTGGCTAGTTATGTTAGATTTTATTAAAAATATGTATTCTACTTGTTAACATTATAATTTAAATTTGTGATAATTTGTGCAGAGAAGTGCGACAACTGGATATGCCAACAAACACTTTCCAAACAACGATATATCTTGGATAAGTCGCTCCACAACATTGACGCTTGGACCGTCGACTTCCTTTGATGCTACTTATTTACTTATTTCATAATGAAATTACATTAGTTTGGAGTAAATATATGTTTTCTCATGTTCTGCATTCAACACCCACATTATAGTGAGTATATATACCATATTACTTCATTACCTAAATAATGCTAGGAGGGTTTGAGTAGCTTTGAGTCTTTAGTGGACAGAATCCCCAATAGATGGGGCGAGAGTCGCCCCATCTCTCTCGCCCGAGCAAGAGTCGAAACTTAATTTAAAATTGATATATCTTTGTTCTCGAACATGATATATTTCATTTGGTGCAATCATAATAATGTTCATATCTCGGTCTTTCTGGAGGCATATAAGATTTTAGGCTTTATTAGCGTATCTTTGTTAATTATACAATATATCGGCAAGTGCGTAGGCGTCTGCACTCCATGCCCGACAAGCTACTGAGCGCTACTATAAAAACATATGTATCTTCACTTGAGCTATAAATATGTCTGTTGTAATGTATTTAAAATGAAGCTCTTATTTCTATCTTGCTTAAGACATATAAAACATTTGTGTTTATTAACGAATTTACGTGAAATAAACATTGATCTGAGAGAGAGTTGCTCTGTCGTTCAGTCTGTACGGGGTGGGAGCTCCGTAATTTTTAAAATACATGTATCTTCATTAGAACTTTAAATATGTCTATGGTAAAGTGTTTAAAGTGAAGCTTATATGTCTGCCTTTCTTGAGACATATAAAACATATATGTTTATTAACGAATTCACGTGAAATAAACATTGTTCTGAGAGAAAGCAAATCATCAAATGCAATTCAGCTACTGATAGACAACATTAACATCAGTAATAAAAATGATGGCAAGTTTCTTGGCCTATTCCTAGACAAGAGACTCAACTACAGCACCCACATTCAACACATAACTAAGAAAGTCTCTAAGACAGTTGGTATACTCTCCAAAATCAGATATTATGTTCCTAACTCTGCTCTCCTCTCACTATATTATGCACTAATCTACCCCTATCTTAATTATGGTATCTGTGCATGGGGGTCTACCACTGCAAACCACCTTAAGCCCATCATCACACAGCAAAAATCTGCTATCAGAATAATAATTAACTCTGCTTTCAGACAACACTCAGCTCCCTTGTTTAAATCCCTAAACTTGCTAAATATTAACTCCCTCCACACATTCTCTTGTGTCAACTACACTTACAAAACCCTGTTCTTAAATGCAGACCATGCTCTGAAACTCTCCCTGGACAGATGTAATAGGACCCATTATCACCACACCAGAAATAAATATCTCTTTGATATCCCCAGGGTCAAACTTAATTTTTTTTTTTTGAGATATATACAAGAGTTGTTACATTCTTGTACAGCCACTAGTACGCGTAGCGTTTCGGGCAGGTCCCTGGAATACGATCCCCTGCTGCGAAGAATCGTTTTTTCATCCAAGTACACATTTTACTGTTGCGTTAAACAGAGGCTACAGTTAAGGAATTGCGCCCAGTAAATCCTCCCCGGCCAGGATACGAACCCATGACATAGCGCTCGCAGAACGCCAGGCGAGTGTCTTACCACTACACCACGGAGACTTAATCTGTGTAAACACTCTATGCAAATTAAGGGACCTAGTCTATGGAACTCACTCCCTAGTGAATTGAAAAACTGTAAAACTTTTGCCTTATTTAAAAGCGAAACCAAAAAGTACCTAATTTCATCTTCTTAGTTTCCTACACTGAGCTTTAAATTTGCTCTGTACCTAGTGTTACCCAATCTCCTAATTTTTATGTAGTATCAAACAACCTTATCATTGTGTTCATTGCTGTCTTCTTTTATGTGCTAGCCATATGCTGGATTGTGACTACCAATTTTTGTCAACTACCATTCAAGCTGTCATTGCAATCAATCTTATATTGTTTCTGCTGTATTGTGCCTACCAATTTTTGTCAACTACCATTCAAGCTGTCATTGCAATCAATCTTAGCTACCTATGTGCTTTAATATACTGTACCTACAATTTTCTCTCATCTTATTTTTTCATTCCACGTAACTGTTATCATTTTTTTTGTCTATAAATTTTGCAAGCATTTACCTTCTTAAAATTTTCTTAGATTAAGGACCTGCTTGAAACGCTGCGCGTACTAGTGGCTTTACAAGACTGTAATTACCATATTATGTATCCTCACATTCCCAATGTACATTCTTGTATATGCATAAATAAATAAATAAATAAATAAAGAGTTGCTCAGTCGATCGATCTGTCCGGGGTCGGAGCTCGGCTATTATAAAAATACACGTATCTTCGCTTTAAATTTAAATATACCCATGGTAAGGTATTTAGAATGAAGCTTATATTTCTATCTTTCTTGTGACATATAAAACTCTTACGTTTATTAAGAAATCTGCGTGAAATAGGCATGGTTCTGAGATGAATGCTGCGGTTTTCGAGCTCGACGCGCGACAATGGACGCCATGCACATCCAGTGGGTGTTATTGGACCCCATACCCATTCTATGGGTGGTTGGAGCCCCATACTCATTCTATGGGTGGTTGGAGCCCCATACCCATCCTGTGGGTTGTAGTGGACGCCATACTCATCCTGTGGGTGGTATTGGACCCCATACCCTTCCTGTGGGTGGATGTGGTCCCCATACTCATCCTGTGGGTGGATGTGACCCTCATACCCATCCTGTGGGTGGTATTGGACCCCTTACCCACCTAACAGGTGGTAGTGGACAATATACCCATCCTAGCTATAGTTGGTATAGTAGACACAATAATATCCTGTTTGCAGTAGTTTACCCCATAGACATTCCAACGTAACATCGTTTTCTGTTAGCGTTCCTACAAAACATCCTTTAAAGATTTGTAAAGCACAAACTATGGTATATAATATTGATTGACGAAGGACTGTTATTCTATGTAATAATTTTTAGTGCTTATTATAATTTACTAAGAACAACTAATATTTCTCAAAACAAAACTACGAGCCTTCAATAGGAAGTAGCTGATCTGTAATATTCTAAGAGCATGGACAATAGTAGGTAAATTTCACAACCCATGTGGGATCTGAAAACTACAATTTTCCTTATAATTGAACCAATCACGACTATTCTGCTATCTAGGTTGACGGATGGATACTGTGAGACGTAAATTGGTACGTGAGGAAGAGTTTGGGCCTTAGAAAAAAAGTAACTGGGAATATATCACATATTTACTAATTCATATTCAACATATTGACTTTAAGCATTAAGTCATATATGTGCTGTCTTGTGTGAGAACGGGTTGCTGCATCACTCTCTTGAACTCCTGCATCCCTCTCATGCGCCTCTGCATCCCTCTCCTGAGCCTTTGCATCACTCTCTTAAGCCTCTGCATCCCTCTCTTGAGCCTCTGCGTCACTCTCAAGAGCCTCTGCATCCCTCTCTTGTGCCTCTGCATCCTTCACTTGAGCCACTGCATCCCTCACTTGAGCCTCTGCATCACTCTCTTGATCCTCTTCATCACTCTCTTGGGGCTCTGCATTACTCGCTTGAGCCTCTGCATCACTCTCTAGAGCCTCTACATCACTCTCTTCAGCCTCTGCATCACTCTCTTAAGCCTCTGCTTCCCTCTCTTGATCCTCTGCATCACTCTCTTGAGCCTCTGCATCACTCTCTTGATCCTCTGCATCACTCTCTTGAGCCTCTGCATCTCTCACATGAACTCTTGCATCCCTCTAATGAGCCTCTGCATCTCTCTCGTGAGCCTTTGCATCACTCTCTTAAGCCTCTGCATCCCTCTCTTGAGCCTCCACATCGCTCTCAAAAGCCTATGCATCCCAATCTTGTGCCTCTGCATCCCTCACCTGAGCCTCTGCATCCCATTCTTGAGCCTCTGCATCCCTCTCTTGGGCCTCTCCATCCCTCTCTTGAGCCACTGCATCCCTCTTTTAAGCCTTTGCATCACTCTCTTAAGCCTCTGCATCACTCCCTTAAGCCTTTCAATCACTCTCTTGAGCCTAACAATCACTCTCTTGAGCCCCTGCATCACTCTCTCAAGCCTCTGCATCACTCTCTGGAGCCTTTGCATTACCCTTTAAAGCCTCTGCATTACTCTCTTGAGCCTCTGCATCCCTCTCCTAAGCCTCGGCCTTACTCTCTAAAGTCTCTGCATCACTCTCTTGAGCCTCTGCATCCCTCTCTTGAGCCTCTGCATCACTCTTCAGCCTCTTCATCCCTCTCTTGAGCCTCTGCAACACTCTCTTCAGCCACTGAATCACTCTCTTAAGCCTCTGAATCCCTCTCTTGAGGCCTCTGCATAACTCTCTCGAGCCTCTGCATCACTCTCTTGATTCTCTGCATCACTCTCGTAAGCCTCTGAATCACTCTCTCGAGCCTCTGCATCACTCTCTTGATCCTCTGCATCACTCTCTTGAGCCTCGGCATCACTCTCTTCAGTCTCTGCATCACTCTTTAGAGCCTCTGCATCACTCTCTTCAACCTCTACAACACTCTATTAAGCCTCTGCTTCCCTCTATTGATCCTCTGCATCACTCTCTTGAGCCTCTCCATCACTCTCTTAAGCCTCTGCATCACTCTCGTAGGCCTCTGAATCACTCTCTTCAGCCTCTGTATCACTCTCTTGAGCCCCTGCATCCCTCTCTTGAGCCTCTGCATCACTCTTTTGAGCCTCTGCATCACCCTTTTAAGCCCCTGCATCCCTCTTTTGAGCCTCTGCATCGCTTTCTTAAGCCTCTGCATCACTCTCTTAAGCCTCTGCATAACTCTCGTAAGCCTCTGAATCACTCTCTTCAGCCTCTGCATCCCTCTCATGTGCCTCTGCGTCACTCCCAAGAGCCTCTTCATCCCTCACTGGAGACTGCATCCCTCTCTTGAGCCTCTGCATCACTCCCTTGAGCCTTTGCATCACTCTCTTAAGCCTCTGCATCCCTCTTTTGAGCCTCTGCGTCACTCTCAAGAGTGTCTACATCCCTCTCTTGTTCCTCTGCTTCCCTCACTCTAGCCTTTGCATCACTCTCTTGAGCCTCTGCATCCCTCTCCTAAGCCTCTGCAACACTCTCTTCAGCCTCTGCATAACTCTCTTAAGCCTTTGAATCACTCTCTTGAGCCTCTGCACCACTCTCTTGAGCCTCTGCATCCCTCTCTCAAGCCTCTGCATCACTCTCTGGAGCCTTTGCATTACCCTTTAAAACCTCTGCATTACTCTCTTGAGCCTCTGCATCCCTCTCCTAAGCCTCTGCCTCACTCTCTTAAGCCTCTGCATCACTCTCGTAAGCCTCTGCATCACTCTCTTAAGCCTTTGAATCACTCTCTTGAGCCTCTGTACCACTCTCTTCAGCCCCTGCATCCCTGCCTCTGCATCACTCTCTTAAGCCTCTGCACCACTCTCTTGAGCCTCTGCATCCCTCTCTTGAGCCTCTGCATCACTCTTCAGCCTCTTCATCCCTCTCTTGAGCCTCTGCAACACTCTCTTCAGCCTCTGCATCACTCTCTTAATCCTCTTAATTAGAGGATTAAGAGAGGCTCTTGAGGCCTCTGCATAACTCTCTCGAGCCTCAGCATCACTCTCGTAAACCTCTGAATCACTCCCTCGAGCCTCTGTATCACTCTCTTGATCCTCTGCATCACTCTCTTGAGCCTCTGCATCACTCTCTTGAGTCTCTGCATCCCTCTCTAGAGCCTCTGCATCACTCTATTGAGCCTCTGCATCACTCTCTTGAGCCTCTGCATCACCCTCTTAAGCCTCTGCATCCCTCATTTGAGCCTCCTCTGCATCTCTCTCTTGAGCCCCTTCATCACTCTCTTGAGCCTCTGCATCACCCTTTTAAGCCTCTGCATCCATCTTTTGAGCCTCTGCATCACTTTCTTAAGCCTCTGCATCACTCTCTTAAGCCTCTGCATCACTTTCGTAAGCCTCTGAATCACTCTCTTCCGCCTCTGCATCCCTCGCTTTTGCCTCTGCATCACTCGCAAGAGCCTCTGCATCCCTCTCTTTTGCCTCTTCAACCCTCACATGAGCCTCTGCATCCCTCTCTTGAGCCTCTACATCACTCTCTTGAACTCCTAAATCCCTCTCATGAGCCTCTACATCGCTCACTTGAGCCTTTGCATCACTCTCTTAAGCCTCTGCATCCCTCTTTTGAGCCTCTGCATCCCTCTCCTAAGCCTCAGCCTCACTCTCTAAAGCCTCTGCATCACTCTCTGGAGCCTTTGCATTACCCTTTAAAGCCTCTGCATTACTCTCTTAAGCCTCTGCATCCCTCTCCTAAGCCTCAGCCTCACTCTCTAAAGCCTCTGCAACACTCTCTTCAGCCTCTGCATCACTCTCTTAAGCCTCTGAATTCTTCACTTGAGGCCTCTGCATAACTCTCTCGAGCCTCTGCATCACTCAGTTGATTCTCTGCATCCCTCTCGCAAGCCTCTGAATCACTCTCTCGAGCCTCTGCATCAGTCTCTTGATCCGCTGCATCACTCTCTTGAGCCTCTGCATCACTCTCTTGAGTCTCTGCATCACTCTCTAGAGCCTCTGCATCACTCTCTTCAGCCTCTGTATCACTCTCTTAAGCCTCTGCTTCCCTCTATTGATCCTCTGCATCACTCTCTTGAGCCTCTCCATCACTCTCTTAAGCCTCTGCATCACTCTCGTAAGCCTCTGAATCACTCTCTTGAGCCTCTGTGTCACTCTCTTCAGCCCCTGCATCCCTCTTTTGAGCCTCTGCATCCCTCTCTTAAGCCTCTGCAACACTCTCTTAAGTTTCTGCATCACTCTCGTAAGCCTCTGAATCACTCTCTTCAGCCTCTGCATCCCTCTCCTGAGCCTCTGCATCCCTCTCTTAAGCCTCTGCAACACTCTCTTCATCCTCTGCATCACTCTCCTAAGCCTATGCATCCCTTTTTTGATCCTCTGCATCACTTTCTTAAGCCTCTGCATCCCTTTCTTGAGCCTCTACATCACTCACTTGAACTCCTGCAAACTCCTGTTTTGATTTAAAACTCCTGTTTTGATTTAATCTAACTAAATTTAATCTTTAATTAATTTTGATCAAACTCCTGTTTTGATTTAAATAATATATCATCGAATTAGGCAATATTTTGCCGTTTTTCCACGTTTTTGTGAATTTTCAGTCTATGGGTATTAATTCATTATATATACGATAAAAATGATGCAAACACATAATTGATTAGATAATATCCTTAAATACTTCATTTTCAATCATCTATTTGTTTCTCGTTTAAATACTGAGTAAAATATTGAAAAGGGGAGAAGTTCGGTTTTTATTGCATATATCGACGTTTCAGCCGGAATAGAGCGGTTTTCGTGTACATCTTCCATCGGTAATATAAACGGAAAATCAGAAACATTTTAGTTAATTCTAATGAAAACACATTGATTTTTATCATTTGTATTGGAAACAACATTGTCATATGTCTTTTCTTGGATCTAAATAATACGCAACGTCGCTCTATAATTTAAAGTTAAAATCCTCAAATATGGTAAAATAGTGACTTTTTCACGTTAATCATGTAGTTTGATATTACGTAAATATATTCATTTTTACCAATATTTCGATACTTTTTCATGTAGTATCACGATATGTGATTTGGCCTTCAAATCTCAGAATGTCGCATAATATTGCATTTTAAGCAAGTTTTCTTGCATTTTGTTTCGTACGAAAAATCATCGAATTTAGCAATATTTTGACTTTAATCATCCCCTTTTACTCTATGTGATTTAAACAAAATATCATCGAATTAGGCAATATTTTGCCGTTTTTCCACGTTTTTGTGAATTTTCAGTGTATTGGTATTAATTCATTATATATACGATAAAAATAATGCAAACACATAATTGATTAGATAATAACCTTAAATACTTCATTTTCAATCATCTATTTGTTTCTCGTTAAAATACTCAGTAAGATGTTGAAAAGGGGGAGAAGTTCGGTTTTTATTGCATATATCGACGTTTTAGCCGGATTAGAGCGGTTTTACGTGTACATCTTTCATCGGTAATATAAACGGAAAATCAAGGACATTTTAGTTAATTCTAATGAAAACACATTGTTTTTTATCATTTGTATTGGAAACAACATTGTCATATGTCTTTTATTGGATCTAAATAATACGAAACCTCGCTCTATGATTTGAAGTTAAAATCCTCAAATTTGGTAAAATTGTGACTTTTTCACGATAATCATGTAGTTTGATATTACGTAAATATATTCATTTTTACCAATATTTCGATACTATTTCATGGAGAATCACGATGTGTGATTTGGCCTTCAAATCTCAGAATTTCGCATAATATTGCATTTTAAGCAAGTTTTCTTGCATTTTGTTTCGTACGAAAAATCATCAAATTTAGCAATATTTTGACGTTTATCATCCCCTTTTCCTCTATGTGATTTAAACAAAATATCATCGAATTAGGCAATATTTTGCCGTTTTTCCACGTTCTTGTGAATTTTCAGTTTATGGGTATAAATTCATTATATATTTATATTCATTATATATACGATAAAAATGATGCAAACACATAATTGATTAGATAATAACTTTAAATACTTCATTTTCAATCAACTATATGTTTTTCGTTAAAATACTGAGTAAGATATTAAAAAGGGGAGAAGTTCTGTTTTTATTGCATATATCGACGTTTCAGCCGGAATAGAGCGGTTTTCGTGTATATCTTTCATCGGTAATATAAACGGAAAATCAGGAACATTTTAGTTAATTCTAATGAAAACACATTGATTTTTATCATTCTATTGGACACATTGTCATATGTCTTTTCTTGGATCTAAATAATACGAAACCACGCTCTATGATTTGAAGTTAAAATCCTCAAATATGGTTAAATAGTGACTTTTTTCACGTTTTTCATGTAGTCTAATATTACGTAAATATATTCATTTTTACCAATATTTCGATACTATTTCATGTAGTATCAAGATATGTGATTTGCCTTCAAATTTCAGAATTTCGCATAATAATGCATTTTAAGCAAGTTTTCTTGCATTTTGTTTCATACCAAAAATCATCGAATTTAGCAATATTTTGACGTTTATCATCCCCTTTTCCTTTATGTTATTTAAACAAAATATCATCGAATTAGGCAATATTTTGCCGTTTTTCCACGTTTTAGTGAATTTTCAGTTTATTGTTATTAATTCATTATATATACGATAAAAATGATGCAAACACATAATTGATTAGAAATTAACCTTAAATACTTTATTTTCAATCAACCATTTGTTTCTCGTTAAAATACTGAGTAGGATATTGAAAAGGGGAGATGTTCGGTTTTTATTGCATATATCGACGTTTCAGCCGGATTAGAGCGGTTTTACGTGTACATCTTCCATCGGTAATATAAACGGAAAATCAGGAACATTTTAGTTAATTCCATTGGTTTTTATCATTTGTATTGGAAACAACATTGTCATATGTCTTTTCTTGGATCTAAATAATATGAAACCTCGCTCTATGATTTGAAGTTAAAATCCTCAAATATGGGTAAATAGTGATTTTTTCACGTTTTTCATGTAGTTTGATATTACGAAAATACATTCATTTTTACCAATATTTCGATACTATTTCATGTAGTATCACGATATATGATTTTTCCTTCATATTTCAGAATTTCGCATAATATTGCATTTTAATCAAGTTTTCTTGCATTTTGTTTCGTACGAAAAATTATGGAATTTAGCAATATTTTGACGTTTATCATCTCCTTTTCCTTTATGTGATTTAAACAAAATATCATCGAATTAGGCAATATTTTGCCGTTTTTCCACGTTTTTCTGAATTTTCAGTCTATGGGTATTAATTCATTATATATACGATAAAAATGATGCAAACACAAAATCGATTAGATAATAACCTTAAATACTTCATTTTCAATCATCTATTTGTTTCTCGTTAAAATACTAAGTAAGATATTGAAAAGGGGAGAAGTTCTGTTTTTATTGCATATATCGACGTTTAAGCCGGATTAGAGCGTTTTTCGTGTACGTCTTCCATCGGTAATATAAACGGAAAATCAGGAACATTTTAGTTAATTCTAATGAAAACACATTGATTTTTATCATTTTTATTGGAAACAACATTGTCATATGTCTTTTCTTGGATCTAAATAATACAAAACCTCGCTCTATGATTTGAAGTTTAAATCCTCATATATGGTAAAATAGTGACTTTTTTCACGTTTTTCATGTAGTGTGATTTTACGTAAATATATTCGTTTTTACAAATATTTCGATACTATTTCTTGTAGTATCACGATATGTGATTTTGCCTTCAATTCTCAGAATTTCGCATAATATTGCATTTTAAGCAAGTTTTCTTGCATTTTGTTTCGTACGAAAAATCATCGAATTTAGCAATATTTTCACGTTCATCATCCTTTTTTCCTTTATGTGATTTGAACAAAATATCATCGAATTAGGCAATATTTTGCCGTTTTTCCACGTTTTTGTGAATTTTCAGTTTATTGCTATTAATTCATTAAATATACGTTAAAAATGATGCAAACACATAATTGATTAGAAATTAATCTTAAATACTTTATTTTCAATCAACCATTTGTTTCTCGTTAAAATACTGAGTAGGATATTGAAAAGGGGAGAAGCTCGGTTTTTATTGCATATATCGACGTTTAAGCCGGATTAGAGCGTTTTTCGTGTACATCTTCCATCGGTAATATAAACGGAAAATCAGGAACATTTTAGTTATTTCTAATGAAAACACATTGATTTTTATCATTTTTATTGGAAACAACATTGTCATATGTCTTTTCTTGGACCTAATAATACGAAACCTCGCTCTATGATTTGAAGTTTAAATCCTCATATATGGTTAAATAGTGACATTTTTCACGTTTTTCATGTAGTGTGATTTTACGTAAGTATATTCGTTTTTACCAATATTTCGATACTATTTCATGTAGTATCACGATATGTGATTTTGCCTTCAATTCTCAGAATTTCGCATAATATTGCATTTTAAGCAAGTTTTCTTGCATTTTGTTTCGGACGAAAAATCATCGAATTTAGCAATATTTTCACGTTCATCATCCCCCTTTTCCTTTATGTGATTTAAACAAAATATCATCGAATTAGGCAATATTTTGCCGTTTTTCCACGTTTTTGTGAATTTTCAGTTTATTGTTATTAATTCATTAAATATACGATAAAAATGATGCAAACACATAATTGATTATATAATAACCTTAAATACTTCATTTTCAATCATCTATTTGTTTCTCGTTAAAATACAGAGTAAGATATTGAAAATTGGAGAAGTTCGGTTTTTATTGCATATATCGACGTTTCAGCCGGATTAGAGCGGTTTTACGTGTACATCATCCATCGGTAATATAAACGGAAAATCAAGAACATTTTAGTTAATTCTAATGAAAACACATTGTTTTTTATAATTTGTATTGGAAACACCATTCTCATATATCTTTTCTTGGATCTAAATAATACGAAACCTCGCTCTATGATTTGAAGTTAAAATCCTCAAATATGGTAAAAAGTGACTTTTTCACGTTAATCATTTAGTTTGATATTACGTATATATATTCATTTTTACCAATATTTCCATACTATTTCATGTAGTATCACAATATGTGATTTGGCCTTCAAATCTCAGAATGTCGCATAATATTGCATTTTAAGCAAGTTTTCTTGCATTTTGTTTCGTACGAAAAATCATCGAATTTAGCAATATTTTAACGTTTATCATCTCCTCTCCCTTTATGTGATTTAAACAAAATATCATCGAATTAGGCAATATTTTGCCGTTTTTCCACGTTTTTTTGAATTTTCAGTTTATTGATAATAGTTCATTAAATATACGTTATAAATGATGCAAACACATAATTAATTAGATAATAACCTTAAATACTTCATTTTCAATCATCTATTTGTTTCTCGTTAAAATACTAGGTAAGATATTAAAAAGGGGAGAAGTTCTGTTTTTATTGCATATATCGACGTTTAAGCCGGATTAGAGCGTTTTTCGTGTACGTCTTCCATCGGTAATATAAACGGAAAATCAGGAACATTTTAGTTAATTCTAATGAAAACACATTGATTTTTATAATTTTTATTGGAAACAACATTGTCATATGTCTTTTCTTGGACCTAATAATACGAAGCCTCGCTCTATGATTTGAAGTTTAAATCCTCATATATGGTAAAATAGTGACATTTTTCACGTTTTTCATGTAGTGTGATTTTACGTAAGTATATTCGTTTTTACCAATATTTCGATACTATTTCATGTAGTATCACGATATGTGATTTTGCCTTCAATTCACAGAATTTCGCATAATATTGCATTTTAAGCAAGTTTTCTTGCATTTTGTTTCGGACGAAAAATCATCGAATTTAGCAATATTTTCACGTTCATCATCCCCTTTTCCTTTATGTGATTTAAACAAAATATCATCGAATTAGGCAATATTTTGCCGTTTTTCCACGTTTTTGTGAATTTTCAGTTTATTGTTATTAATTCATTAAATATACGATAAAAATGATGCAAACACATAATTGATTAGATAATAACCTTAAATACTTCATTTTCAATCATCTATTTGTTTCTCGTTAAAATGCTGAGTAAGATATTGAAAAGGGGAGAAGTTCGGGTTTTTATTGCATATATCGACGTTTCAGCCGGATTAGAGCGGTTTTACGTGTACATCTTCCATCGGTAATATAAACGGAAAATCAGGAACATTTTAGGTAATTCTAATGAAAACACACTGATTTTTATCATTTTTATTGGAAACAACATTGTCATATGTCTTTTCTTGGACCTAATAATACGAAACCTCGCTCTATGATTTGAAGTTTAAATCCTCATATATGGTAAAATAGTGACTTTTTTCACGTTTTTCATGTAGTGTGATTTTACGTAAATATATTCGTTTTTACCAATATTTCGATACTATTTCTTGTAGTATCACGATATGTGATTTTGAATTCAATTCTCAGAATTTCGCATAATATTGCATTTTAAGCAAGTTTTCTTGCATTTTGTTTCGTACGAAAAATCATCGAATTTAGCAATATTTTCACGTTCATCATCCCCTTTTCCTTTATGTGATATAAACAAAATATCATCGAATTAGGCAATATTTTGCCGTTTTTCCAGGTTTTTGTGAATTTTCAGTTTATTGTTATTAATTCATTAAATATACGATAAAAATGATGCAAACACATAATTGATTAGAAATTAATCTTAAATACTTTATTTTCAAACAACCATTTGTTTCTCGTTAAAATACTGAGTAGGATATTGAAAAGGGGAGAAGTTCGGTTTTTATTGCATATATCGACGTTTAAGCCGGATTAGAGCGTTTTTCGTGTACATCTTCCATCGGTAATATAAACGGAAAATCAGGAACATTTTAGTTAATTCTAATGAAAACACATTGATTTTTATCATTTTTATTGGAAACAACATTGTCATATGTCTTTTCTTGGACCTAATAATACGAAACCTCGCTCTATGATTTGAAGTTTAAATCCTCATATATGGTAAAATAGTGACATTTTTCACGTTTTTCATGTAGTGTGATTTTACGTAAGTATATTCATTTTTACCAATATTTCGATACTATTTCATGTAGTATCACGATATGTGAGTTTGCCTTCAAATCTCAGAATATCGCATAATATTGCATTTTAAGCAAGTTTTTTTGCATTTTGTTTCGTACGAAAAATCATCGAATTTAGCAATATTTTGACGTTTATTATCTCCTTTTCCTTTATGTGATTTGAACAAAATATCATCGAATTAGGCAATATTTTGCCGTTTTTCCACGTTTTTGTGAATTTTCAGTTTATTGTTATTAATTCATTATATATAAGATAAAAATGATGCAAACACATAATTGATTAGATAATAACCTTAAATACTTCATTTTCAATCATCTATTTGTTTCTCGTTAAAATGCTGAGTAAGATATTGAAAAGGGGAGAAGTTCGGTTTTTTATTGCATATATCGACGTTTCAGCCGGATTAGAGCGGTTTTACGTGTACATCTTCCATCGGTAATATAAACGGAAAATCAAGAGCATTTTAGTTAATTCTAATGAAAACACATTGATTTTTATCATTTGTATTGGAAACAACATTGTCATATGTATTTTCTTGGATCTAAATAATACGAAACCTCGCTCTATGATTTGTAGTTAAAATCCTCAAATATGGTAAAATAGTGACTTATTCACGTTAATCATGTAGTTTGATATTACGTAAATATATTCATTTTTACCAATATTTCGATACTATTTCATGTAGTATCAAGATATGTGATTTGGCCTTCATATCTCAGAATTTCGCATAATATTGCATTTTAAGCAAGTTTTCTTGCATTTTGTTTCGTACGAAAAACCATCAAATTTAGCAATATTTTGACGTTTATCATCCCCTTTTCCTTTATGTGATTTAAACAAAATATCATCGAATTAGGCAATATTTTGCCGTTTTTCCACGTTTTTTTAATTTTCAGTTTATTGTTAATAATTCATTAAATATACGACATAAATGAGGCAAACACATAAATAATTAGATAATAACCTTAAATACTTCATTTTCAATCATCTATTTGTTTCTTGTTAAAATACTAAGTAAGATATTGAAAAGGGGAGAACTTCTGTTTTTATTGCATATATCAACGTTTAAGCCGGATTAGAGCGTTTTTCGTGTACGTCTTCCATCGGTAATATAAACGGAAAATCAGGAACATTTTAGTTAATTCTAATGAAAACACATTGATTTTTATCATTTTTATTGGAAACAACATTGTCATATGTCTTTTCTTGGATCTAAATAATACAAATTCTCGCTCTATGATTTGAAGTTTAAATCCTCATATATGATAAAATAGTGACTTTTTTCACATTTTTCATCTAGTGTGAATTTACGTAAATATATTCGTTTTTACCAATATTTCGATACTAATTTACGTAAATATATTCGTTTTTACCAATATTTCGATACACGATATGTGATTTTGCCTTCAATTCTCAGAATTTCGCATAATATTGCATTTTAAGCAAGTTTTCTTGCATTTTGTTTCGTACGAAAATTCATCGAATTTAGCACTATTTTCACGCTAATCATCCCCTTTTCCTTTATGTGATTTAAACAAAATATCATCGAATTAGGCAATATTTTGCCGTTTTTCCACGTATTTGTGAATTTTCTGTTTATTGTTATTAATTCATTAAATATACGATAAAAATGATGCAAACACATAATTGATTAGAAATTAACCTTAAATACTTTATTTTCAATCAACCATTTGTTTCTCGTTAAAATACTGAGTAGGATATTGAAAAGGAGAGAAGTTCGGTTTTTATTGCATATATCGACGTTTCAGCCGGATTAGAGTGGTTTTACGTGTACATCTTCAATCGGTAATATAAATGGAAAATCAAGAACATTTTAGTTAATTCTAATGAAAACACATTGATTTTTATCATTTTTATTGGAAACAATATTGTCATATGTCTTTTCTTGGACCTAATAATACGAAACCTCGCTCTATGATTTGAAGTTTAAATCCTCATATATGGTAAAGTAGTGAATTTTTTCACGTTTTTCACGTAGTGTGATTTTACGTAAGTGTATTCGTTTTTACCAATATTTCGATACTATTTCATGTAGTATCACGATATGTGATTTTGCCTTCGATTCTCAGAATTTCGCATAATATTGCATTTTAAGCAAGTTTTCTTGCATTTTGTTTCGTACGAAAAATCATCGAATTTAGCAATATTTTCACGTTCATCATCCCCTTTTCCTTTATGTGATTTAAACAAAATATCATCGAATTAGGCAATATTTTGCCGTTTTTCCAGGTTTTTGTGAATTTTCAGTTTATTGTTATTAATTCATTAAATATACGATAAAAATGATGCAAACACATAATTGATTAGAAATTAATCTTAAATACTTTATTTTCAATCAACCATTTGTTTCTCGTTAAAATACTGAGTAGGATATTGAAAAGAGGAGAAGTTCGGTTTTTATTGCATATATCGACGTTTAAGCCGGATTAGAGCGTTTTTCGTGTACATCTTCCATCGGTAATATAAACGGAAAATCAGGAACATTTTAGTTAATTCTAATGAAAACACATTGATTTTTATCATTTTTATTGGAAACAACATTGTCATATGTCTTTTCTTGGACCTAATAATACGAAACCTCGCTCTATGATTTGAAGTTTAAATCCTCATATATGGTAAAATAGTGACATTTTTCACGTTTTTCATGTAGTGTGATTTTACGTAAGTATATTCATTTTTACCAATATTTCGATACTATTTCATGTAGTATCAAGATATGTGATTTGGCCTTCAAATCTCAGAATTTCGCATAATATTGCATTTTAAGCAAGTTTTCTTGCATTTTGTTTCGTACGAAAAATCATCAAATTTAGCAATATTTTGACGTTTATCATCCCCTTTTCCTTTATGTGATTTAAACAAAATATCATCGAATTAGGCAATATTTTGCCGTTTTTCCACGTTTTTGTGAATTTTCAGTTTATTGGTATTAATTCATTATATATACGATAAAAATGATGCAAACACATAATTGATTAGATAATAACCTTAAATACTTCATTTTCAATCATCTATTTGTTTCTCGTTAAAATACTGAGTAAGATATTGAAAATTGGAGAAGTTTGGTTTTTATTGCATATATCGACGTTTCAGCCGGATTAGAGCGGTTTTACGTGTACATCTTCCATCGGTAATATAAACGGAAAATCAAAAACATTTTAGTTAATTCTAATGAAAACACATTGATTTTTATCATTTTATTGGAAACAACATTGTCATATGTCTTTTCTTGGACCTAATAATACGAAACCTCGCTCTATGATTTGAAGTTTAAATCCTCATATATGGTAAAGTAGTGAATTTTTTCACGTTTTTCATGTAGTGTGATTTTACGTAAGTGTATTCGTTTTTACCAATATTTCGATACTATTTCATGTAGTATCACGATATGTGATTTTGCCTTCAATTCTCAGAATTTCGCATAATATTGCATTTTAAGCAAGTTTTCTTGCATTTTGTTTCGTACGAAAAATCATCGAATTTAGCAATATTTTCACGTTCATCATCCCCTTTTCCTTTATGTGATTTAAACAAAATATCATCGAATTAGGCAATATTTTGCCGTTTTTCCACGTTTTTGTGAATTTTCAGTTTATTGTTATTAATTCATTAAATATACGATAAAAATGATGCAAACGCATAATTGATTAGAAATTAACCTTAAATACTTTATTTCCAATCAACGATTTGTTTCTCGTTAAAATACTGAGTAGGATATTGAAAAGGGGAGAAGTTCGGTTTTTATTGCATATATCGACGTTTCAGCCGGATTAGAGCGGTTTTACGTGTACATCTTCCATCGGTATTATAAACGGAAAATCAAGAACATTTTAGTTTATTCTAATGAAAACACATTGTTTTTTTATAATTTGTATTGGAAACACTATTCTCATATGTCTTTTCTTGGATTTAAATATTACGAAACCTCGGTCTATGATTTGAAGTTAAAATTCTCAAATATGGTAAAATAGTGACTTTTTCAAGTTAATCATTTAGTTTGATATTACGTAAATATATTCATTTTTACCAATATTTCGATACTATTTCTTGTAGTATCACAATATGTGATTTGGCCTTCAAATCTCAGAATGTCGCATAATATTGCATTTTAAGCAAGTTTTCTTGCATATTGTTTCGTACGAAAAATCATCGAATTTAGCAATATTTTGACGTTTATCATATCCTCTCCCTTTATGTGATTTAAACAAAATATCATCGAATTAGGCAATATTTTGCCGTTTTTCCACGTTTTTGTGAATTTTCAGTTTATTGTTATTAATTCATTAAATATTCGATAAAAATGATGCAAACACATAATTGATTAGATAATAACCTTAAATACTTCATTTTCAATCATCTATTTGTTTCTCGTTAAAATGCTGAGTAAGATATTGAAAAGGGGAGAAGTTCGGGTTTTTATTGCATATATCGACGTTTCAGCCGGATTAGAGCGGTTTTACGTGTACGTCTTCCATCGGTAATATAAACGGAAAATCAAGAACATTTTAGTTAATTCTAATGAAAACACATTGATTTTTATCATTTGTATTGGAAACAACATTGTCATATGTATTTTCTTGGATCTAAATAATACGAAACCTCGCTCTATGATTTGTAGTTAAAATCCTCAAATATGGTAAAATAGTGACTTTTTCACGTTAATCATGTAGTTTGATATTACGTAAATATATTCATTTTTACCAATATTTCGATACTATTTCATGTAGTATAACAATATGTGATTTGGCCTTCAAATCTCAGAATGTCGTATAATATTGCATTTTAAGCAAGTTTTCTTGCATTTTGTTTCGTACGAAAAATCATCGAATTTAGCAATATTTTGACGTTTATCATCCCCTTTTCCTTTATGTGATTTAAACAAAATATCATCGAATTAGGCAATATTTTGCCATTTTTCCACGTTTTTTGTATTTTCAGTTTATTGTTAATAATTCATTAAACATACGACATAAATGAGGCAAACACATAAATAATTAGATAATAACCTTAAATACTTCATTTTCAATCATCTATTTGTTTCTTGTTAAAATACTAAGTAAGATATTGAAAAGGGGAGAAGTTCTGTTTTTATTGCATATATCAACGTTTAAGCCGGATTAGAGCGTTTTTCGTGTACGTCTTCCATCGGTAATATAAACGGAAAATCAGGAATATTTTAGTTAATTCTAATGAAAACACATTGATTTTTATCATTTTTATTGGAAACAACATTGTCATATGTCTTTTCTTGGACCTAATAATACGAAACCTCGCTCTATGATTTGAAGTTTAAATCCTCATATATGGTAAAGTTGTGACTTTTTTCACGTTTTTCATGTAGTGTGATTTTACGTAATTATATTCGTTTTTACCAATATTTCGATACGATTTCATGTAGTATCACGATATGTGATTTTGCCTTCAATTCTCAGAATTTCGCATAATATTGCATTTTAAGCAAGTTTTCTTGCATTTTGTTTCGTACGAAAAATCGTCGAATTTAGCAATATTTTCACGTTCATCATCCACTTTTCCTTTATGTGATTTAAAAAAAATATCATCGAATTAGGCAATATTTTGCCGTTTTTCCACGTTTTTGTGAATTTTCAGTTTATTGTTATTAATTCATTAAATATACGATAAAAATGATGCAAACGCATAATAGATTAGAAATTAACCTTAAATACTTTATTTTCAATCAACGATTTGTTTCTCGTTAAAATACTGAGTAGGATATTGAAAAGGGGAGAAGTTCGGTTTTTATTGCCTATATCGACGTTTCAGCCGGATTAGAGCGGTTTTACGTGTACATCTTCAATCGGTAATATAAACGGAAAATCAAGAACATTTTAGTTAATTCTAATGAAAACACATTGTTTTTTATAATTTGTATTGGAAACACCATTCGCATATGTCTTTTCTTGGATCTAAATAATACGAAACCTCGCTCTATGATTTGATGTTAAAATCCTCAAATATGGTAAAATAGTGACTTTTTCACGTTAATCATTTAGTTTGATATTACGTAAATATATTCATTTTTACCAATATTTCGATACTATTTCATGTAGTATCACATTATGTGATTTGGCCTTCAAATCTCAGAATGTCGCATAATATTGCATTTTAAGCAAGTTTTCTTGCATTTTGTTTCGTACGAAAAATCATCGAATTTAGCAATATTTTCACGTTCATTGTCCCCTTTTCCTTTATGTGATTTAAACAAAATATCATCGAATTAGGCAATATTTTGCCGTTTTTCCACGTTTTTGTGAATTTTCAGTTTATTGGTATTAATTCATTAAATAGACGATAAAAATGATGCAAACACATAATTGATTAGATAATAACCTTAAATACTTAATTTTCAATCATCTATTTGTTTCTCGTTAAAATGCTGAGTAAGATATTGAAAAGGGGAGAAGTTCGGTTTTTTATTGCATATATCGACGTTTCAGCCGGATTAGAGCGGTTTTACGTGTACATCTTCCATCGGTAATATAAACGGAAAATCAAGAACATTTTAGTTAATTCTAATGAAAACACATTGGTTTTTATCATTTGTATTGGAAACCACATTGTTATATGTCTTTTCTTGGATCAAAATAATACGAAACCTCGCTCTGTGATTTGAAGTTAAAATCCTCAAATAGGGTAAAATAGTGACTTTTTTCACGTTTTTCATGTAGTTTGATATTACGTAAATATATTCATTTTTACCAATATTTCGATACTATTTCTTGTAGTATCACAATATGTGATTTGGCCTTCAAATCTCAGAATGTCGCATAATATTGCATTTTAAGCAAGTTTTCTTGCATTTTGTTTTGTACGAAAAATCATCGAATTTAGCAATATTTTGACGTTTATCATCTCCTCTCCCTTTATGTGATTTAAACAAAATATCATCGAATTAGGCAATATTTTGCCGTTTTTCCACGTTTTTGTGAATTTTCAGTTTATTGGTATTAATTCATTATATATACGATAAAAATGATGCAAACACATAATTGATTAGATAATAACCTTAAATACTTCATTTTCAATCATCTATTTGTTTCTCGTTAAAATACTGAGTAAGATATTGAAAATTGGAGAAGTTTGGTTTTTATTGCATATATCGACGTTTCAGCCGGATTAGAGCGGTTTTACGTGTACATCTTCCATCGGTAATATAAACGGAAAATCAAGAACATTTTAGTTAATTCTAATGAAAACACATTGATTTTTATCATTTTTATTGGAAACAACATTGTCATATGTCTTTTCTTGGACCTAATAATACGAAACCTCGCTCTATGATTTGAAGTTTAAATCCTCATATCCTAGATAATCTAGTATATCTAGTATAATCTAGGATAATCTAGTATAGTAAATCCTAGATACTAGTAGGTACTAGTAGTGATAGTAAAGTAGTGAATTTTTTCACGTTTTTCATGTAGTGTGATTTTACGTAAGTGTATTCGTTTTTACCAATATTTCGATACTATTTCATGTAGTATCACGATATGTGATTTTGCCTTCAATTCTCAGAATTTCGCATAATATTGCATTTTAAGCAAGTTTTCTTGCATTTTGTTTCGTACGAAAAATCATCGAATTTAGCAATATTTTCACGTTCATCATCCCCTTTTCCTTTATGTGATTTAAACAAAATATCATCGAATTAGGCAATATTTTGCCGTTTTTCCACGTTTTTGTGAATTTTCAGTTTATTGTTATTAATTCATTAAATATACGATAAAAATGATGCAAACGCATAATTGATTAGAAATTAACCTTAAATACTTTATTTCCAATCAACGATTTGTTTCTCGTTAAAATACTGAGTAGGATATTGAAAAGGGGAGAAGTTCGGTTTTTATTGCATATATCGACGTTTCAGCCGGATTAGAGCGGTTTTACGTGTACATCTTCCATCGGTATTATAAACGGAAAATCAAAAACATTTTAGTTTATTCTAATGAAAACACATTGTTTTTTTTATAATTTGTATTGGAAACACCATTCTCATATGGCTTTTCTTGGATTTAAATATTACGAAACCTCGGTCTATGATTTGAAGTTAAAATTCTCAAATATGGTAAAATAGTGACTTTTTCAAGTTAATCATTTAGTTTGATATTACGTAAATATATTAATTTTTACCAATATTTCGATACTATTTCTTGTAGTATCACAATATGTGATTTGGCCTTCAAATCTCAGAATGTCGCATAATATTGCATTTTAAGCAAGTTTTCTTGCATATTGTTTCGTACGAAAAATCATCGAATTCAGCAATATTTTGACGTTTATCATATCCTCTCCCTTTATGTGATTTAAACAAAATATCATCGAATTAGGCAATATTTTGCCGTTTTTCCACGTTTTTTGTGAATTTTCAGTTTATTGTTATTAATTCATTAAATATTCGATAAAAATGATGCAAACACATAATTGATTAGATAATAACCTTAAATACTTCATTTTCAATCATCTATTTGTTTCTCGTTAAAATGCTGAGTAAGATATTAAAAAGGGGAGAAGTTCGGGTTTTTATTGCATATATCGACGTTTCAGCCGGATTAGAGCGGTTTTACGTGTACGTCTTCCATCGGTAATATAAACGGAAAATCAAGAACATTTTAGTTAATTCTAATGAAAACACATTGATTTTTATCATTTGTATTGGAAACAACATTGTCATATGTATTTTCTTGGATCTAAATAATACGAAACCTCGCTCTATGATTTGTAGTTAAAATCCTCAAATATGGTAAAATAGTGACTTTTTCACGTTAATCATGTAGTTTGATATTACGTAAATATATTCATTTTTACCAATATTTCGATAATATTTCATGTAGTATAACAATATGTGATTTGGCCTTCAAATCTCAGAATGTCGTATAATATTGCATTTTAAGCAAGTTTTCTTGCATTTTGTTTCGTACGAAAAATCATCGAATTTAGCAATATTTTGACGTTTATCATCCCCTTTTCCTTTATGTGATTTAAACAAAATATCATCGAATTAGGCAATATTTTGCCATTTTTCCACGTTTTTTGTATTTTCAGTTTATTGTTAATAATTCATTAAACATACGACATAAATGAGGCAAACACATAAATAATTAGATAATAACCTTAAATACTTCATTTTCAATCATCTATTTGTTTCTTGTTAAAATACTAAGTAAGATATTGAAAAGGGGAGAAGTTCTGTTTTTATTGCATATATCAACGTTTAAGCCGGATTAGAGCGTTTTTCGTGTACGTCTTCCATCGGTAATATAAACGGAAAATCAGGAATATTTTAGTTAATTCTAATGAAAACACATTGATTTTTATCATTTTTATTGGAAACAACATTGTCATATGTCTTTTCTTGGACCTAATAATACGAAACCTCGCTCTATGATTTGAAGTTTAAATCCTCATATATGGTAAAGTTGTGACTTTTTTCACGTTTTTCATGTAGTGTGATTTTACGTAATTATATTCGTTTTTACCAATATTTCGATACGATTTCATGTAGTATCACGATATGTGATTTTGCCTTCAATTCTCAGAATTTCGCATAATATTGCATTTTAAGCAAGTTTTCTTGCATTTTGTTTCGTACGAAAAATCGTCGAATTTAGCAATATTTTCACGTTCATCATCCACTTTTCCTTTATGTGATTTAAAAAAAATATCATCGAATTAGGCAATATTTTGCCGTTTTTCCACGTTTTTGTGAATTTTCAGTTTATTGTTATTAATTCATTAAATATGCGATAAAAATGATGCAAACGCATAATTGATTAGAAATTAACCTTAAATACTTTATTTTCAATCAACGATTTGTTTCTCGTTAAAATACTGAGTAGGATATTGAAAAGGGGAGAAGTTCGGTTTTTATTGCCTATATCGACGTTTCAGCCGGATTAGAGCGGTTTTACGTGTACATCTTCAATCGGTAATATAAACGGAAAATCAAGAACATTTTAGTTAATTCTAATGAAAACACATTGTTTTTTATAATTTGTATTGGAAACACCATTCGCATATGTCTTTTCTTGGATCTAAATAATACGAAACCTCGCTCTATGATTTGATGTTAAAATCCTCAAATATGGTAAAATAGTGACTTTTTCACGTTAATCATTTAGTTTGATATTACGTAAATATATTCATTTTTACCAATATTTCGATACTATTTCATGTAGTATCACAATATGTGATTTGGCCTTCAAATCTCAGAATGTCGCATAATATTGCATTTTAAGCAAGTTTTCTTGCATTTTGTTTCGTACGAAAAATCATCGAATTTAGCAATATTTTCACGTTCATTGTCCCCTTTTCCTTTATGTGATTTAAACAAAATATCATCGAATTAGGCAATATTTTGCCGTTTTTCCACGTTTTTGTGAATTTTCAGTTTATTGGTATTAATTCATTAAATAGACGATAAAAATGATGCAAACACATAATTGATTAGATAATAACCTTAAATACTTAATTTTCAATCATCTATTTGTTTCTCGTTAAAATGCTGAGTAAGATATTGAAAAGGGGAGAAGTTCGGTTTTTTATTGCATATATCGACGTTTCAGCCGGATTAGAGCGGTTTTACGTGTACATCTTCCATCGGTAATATAAACGGAAAATCAAGAACATTTTAGTTAATTCTAATGAAAACACATTGGTTTTTATCATTTGTATTGGAAACCACATTGTTATATGTCTTTTCTTGGATCAAAATAATACGAAACCTCGCTCTGTGATTTGAAGTTAAAATCCTCAAATAGGGTAAAATAGTGACTTTTTTCACGTTTTTCATGTAGTTTGATATTACGTAAATATATTCATTTTTACCAATATTTCGATACTATTTCTTGTAGTATCACAATATGTGATTTGGCCTTCAAATCTCAGAATGTCGCATAATATTGCATTTTAAGCAAGTTTTCTTGCATTTTGTTTCGTACGAAAAATCATCGAATTTAGCAATATTTTGACGTTTATCATCTCCTCTCCCTTTATGTGATTTAAACAAAATATCATCGAATTAGGCAATATTTTGCCGTTTTTCCACGTTTTTGTGAATTTTCAGTTTATTGGTATTAATTCATTATATATACGATAAAAATGATGCAAACACATAATTGATTAGATAATAACCTTAAATACTTCATTTTCAATCATCTATTTGTTTCTCGTTAAAATACTGAGTAAGATATTGAAAATTGGAGAAGTTTGGTTTTTATTGCATATATCGACGTTTCAGCCGGATTAGAGCGGTTTTACGTGTACATCTTCCATCGGTAATATAAACGGAAAATCAAGAACATTTTAGTTAATTCTAATGAAAACACATTGATTTTTATCATTTTTATTGGAAACAACATTGTCATATGTCTTTTCTTGGACCTAATAATACGAAACCTCGCTCTATGATTTGAAGTTTAAATCCTCATATATGGTAAAGTAGTGAATTTTTTCACGTTTTTCATGTAGTGTGATTTTACGTAAGTGTATTCGTTTTTACCAATATTTCGATACTATTTCATGTAGTATCACGATATGTGATTTTGCCTTCAATTCTCAGAATTTCGCATAATATTGCATTTTAAGCAAGTTTTCTTGCATTTTGTTTCGTACGAAAAATCATCGAATTTAGCAATATTTTCACGTTCATCATCCCCTTTTCCTTTATGTGATTTAAACAAAATATCATCGAATTAGGCAATATTTTGCCGTTTTTCCACGTTTTTGTGAATTTTCAGTTTATTGTTATTAATTCATTAAATATACGATAAAAATGATGCAAACGCATAATTGATTAGAAATTAACCTTAAATACTTTATTTCCAATCAACGATTTGTTTCTCGTTAAAATACTGAGTAGGATATTGAAAAGGGGAGAAGTTCGGTTTTTATTGCATATATCGACGTTTCAGCCGGATTAGAGCGGTTTTACGTGTACATCTTCCATCGGTATTATAAACGGAAAATCAAAAACATTTTAGTTTATTCTAATGAAAACACATTGTTTTTTTATAATTTGTATTGGAAACACCATTCTCATATGTCTTTTCTTGGATTTAAATATTACGAAACCTCGGTCTATGATTTGAAGTTAAAATTCTCAAATATGGTAAAATAGTGACTTTTTCAAGTTAATCATTTAGTTTGATATTACGTAAATATATTAATTTTTACCAATATTTCGATACTATTTCTTGTAGTATCACAATATGTGATTTGGCCTTCAAATCTCAGAATGTCGCATAATATTGCATTTTAAGCAAATTTTCTTGCATATTGTTTCGTACGAAAAATCATCGAATTCAGCAATATTTTGACGTTTATCATATCCTCTCCCTTTATATGATTTAAACAAAATATCATCGAATTAGGCAATATTTTGCCGTTTTTCCACGTTTTTTGTGAATTTTCAGTTTATTGTTATTAATTCATTAAATATTCGATAAAAATGATGCAAACACATAATTGATTAAATAATAACCTTAAATACTTCATTTTCAATCATCTATTTGTTTCTCGTTAAAATGCTGAGTAAGATATTAAAAAGGGGAGAAGTTCGGGTTTTTATTGCATATATCGACGTTTCAGCCGGATTAGAGCGGTTTTACGTGTACGTCTTCCATCGGTAATATAAACGGAAAATCAAGAACATTTTAGTTAATTCTAATGAAAACACATTGATTTTTATCATTTGTATTGGAAACAACATTGTCATATGTATTTTCTTGGATCTAAATAATACGAAACCTCGCTCTATGATTTGTAGTTAAAATCCTCAAATATGGTAAAATAGTGACTTTTTCACGTTAATCATGTAGTTTGATATTACGTAAATATATTCATTTTTACCAATATTTCGATACTATTTCATGTAGTATAACAATATGTGATTTGGCCTTCAAATCTCAGAATGTCGTATAATATTGCATTTTAAGCAAGTTTTCTTGCATTTTGTTTCGTACGAAAAATCATCGAATTTAGCAATATTTTGACGTTTATCATCCCCTTTTCCTTTATGTGATTTAAACAAAATATCATCGAATTAGGCAATATTTTGCCATTTTTCCACGTTTTTTGAATTTTCAGTTTATTGTTAATAATTCATTAAACATACGACATAAATGAGGCAAACACATAAATAATTAGATAATAACCTTAAATACTTCATTTTCAATCATCTATTTGTTTCTTGTTAAAATACTAAGTAAGATATTGAAAAGGGGAGAAGTTCTGTTTTTATTGCATATATCAACGTTTAAGCCGGATTAGAGCGTTTTTCGTGTACGTCTTCCATCGGTAATATAAACGGAAAATCAGGAATATTTTAGTTAATTCTAATGAAAACACATTGATTTTTATCATTTTTATTGGAAACAACATTGTCATATGTCTTTTCTTGGACCTAATAATACGAAACCTCGCTCTATGATTTGAAGTTTAAATCCTCATATATGGTAAAGTAGTGACTTTTTTCACGTTTTTCATGTAGTGTGATTTTACGTAATTATATTTGTTTTTACCAATATTTCGATACGATTTCATGTAGTATCACGATATGTGATTTTGCCTTCAATTCTCAGAATTTCGCATAATATTGCATTTTAAGCAAGTTTTCTTGCATTTTGTTTCGTACGAAAAATCGTCGACTTTAGCAATATTTTCACGTTCATCATCCCCTTTTCCTTTATGTGATTTAAAAAAAATATCATCGAATTAGGCAATATTTTGCCGTTTTTCCACGTTTTTGTGAATTTTCAGTTTATTGTTATTAATTCATTAAATATACGATAAAAATGATGCAAACGCATAATTTATTAGAAATTAACCTTAAATACTTTATTTTCAATCAACGATTTGTTTCTCGTTAAAATACTGAGTAGGATATTGAAAAGGGGAGAAGTTCGGTTTTTATTGCATATATCGACGTTTCAGCCGGATTAGAGCGGTTTTACGTTTACATCTTCCATCGGTATTATAAACGGAAAATCAAGAACATTTTAGTTTATTCTAATGAAAACACATTGTTTTTTTATAATTTGTATTGGAGACACCATTCTCATATGTCTTTTCTTGGATTTAAATATTACGAAACCTCGGTCTATGATTTGAAGTTAAAATTCTCAAATATGGTAAAATAGTGACTTTTTCAAGTTAATCATTTAGTTTGATATTACGTAAATATATTCATTTTTACCAATATTTCGATACTATTTCTTGTAGTATCACAATATGTGATTTGGCCTTCAAATCTCAGAATGTCGCATAATATTGCATTTTAAGCAAGTTTTCTTGCATATTGTTTTGTACGAAAAATCATCGAATTTAGCAATATTTTGACGTTTATCATATCCTCTCCCTTTATGTGATTTAAACAAAATATCATCGAATTAGGCAATATTTTGCCGTTTTTCAACGTTTTTGTGAATTTTCAGTTTATTGTTATTAATTCATTAAATATTCGATAAAAATGATGCAAACACATAATTGATTAGATAATAACCTTAAATACTTCATTTTCAATCATCTATTTGTTTCTCGTTAAAATGCTGAGTAAGATATTGAAAAGGGGAGAAGTTCGGGTTTTTATTGCATATATCGACGTTTCAGCCGGATTAGAGCGGTTTTACGTGTACATCTTCAATCGGTAATATAAACGGAAAATCAAGAACATTTTAGTTAATTCTAATGAAAACACATTGTTTTTTATAATTTGTATTGGAAACACCATTCTCATATGTCTTTTCTTGGATCTAAATAATACGAAACCTCGCTCTATGATTTGATGTTAAAATCCTCAAATATGGTAAAATAGTGACTTTTTCACGTTAATCATTTAGTTTGATATTACGTAAATATATTCATTTTTACCAATATTTCGATACTATTTCATGAATATCACAATATGTGATTTGGCCTTCAAATCTCAGAATGTCGCATAATATTGCATTTTAAGCAAGTTTTCTTGCATTTTGTTTCGTACGAAAAATCATCGAATTTAGCAATATTTTCACGTTCATTGTCCCCTTTTCCTTTATGTGATTTAAACAAAATATCATCGAATTAGGCAATATTTTGCCGTTTTTCCACGTTTTTGTGAATTTTCAGTTTATTGGTATTAATTCATTAAATAGACGATAAAAATGATGCAAACACATAATTGATTAGATAATAACCTTAAATACTTAATTTTCAATCATCTATTTGTTTCTCGTTAAAATGCTGAGTAAGATATTGAAAAGGGGAGAAGTTCGGTTTTTTATTGCATATATCGACGTTTCAGCCGGATTAGAGCGGTTTTACGTGTACATCTTCCATCGGTAATATAAACGGAAAATCAAGAACATTTTAGTTAATTCTAATGAAAACACATTGGTTTTTATCATTTGTATTGGAAACCACATTGTCATATGTCTTTTCTTGGATCAAAATAATACGAAACCTCGCTCTGTGATTTGAAGTTAAAATCCTCAAATAGGGTAAAATAGTGACTTTTTTCACGTTTTTCATGTAGTTTGATATTACGTAAATATATTCATTTTTACCAATATTTCGATACTATTTCTTGTAGTATCACAATATGTGATTTGGCCTTCAAATCTCAGAATGTCGCATAATATTGCATTTTAAGCAAGTTTTCTTGCATTTTGTTTCGTACGAAAAATCATCGAATTTAGCAATATTTTGACGTTTATCATCTCCTCTCCCTTTATGTGATTTAAACAAAATATCATCGAATTAGGCAATATTTTGCCGTTTTTCAACGTTTTTGTGAATTTTCAGTTTATTGTTATTAATTCATTAAATATACGATAAAAATGATGCAAACACATAATTTATTAGAAATTAACCTTAAATACTTTATTTTCAATCAACCATTTGTTTCTCGTTAAAATACTGAGTAGGATATTGAAAAGGGGAGAAGTTCGGTTTTTATTGCATATATCGACGTTTCAGCCGGATTAGAGCGGTTTTACGTGTACATCTTCCATCGGTATTATAAACGGAAAATCAAGAACATTTTAGTTTATTCTAATGAAAACACATTGTTTTTATATAATTTGTATTGGAAACACCATTCTCATATGTCTTTTCTTGGATTTAAATATTACGAAACCTCGGTCTATGATTTGAAGTTAAAATTCTCAAATATGGTAAAATAGTGACTTTTTCAAGTTAATCATTTAGTTTGATATTACGTAAATATATTCATTTTTACCAATATTTCGATACTATTTCTTGTAGTATCACAATATGTGATTTGGCCTTCAAATCTCAGAATGTCGCATAATATTGCATTTTAAGCAAGTTTTCTTGCATATTGTTTCGTACGAAAAATCATCGAATTTAGCAATATTTTGACGTTTATCATATCCTCTCCCTTTATGTGATTTAAACAAAATATCATCGAATTAGGCAATATTCTGCCGTTTTTCCACGTTTTTGTGAATTTTCAGTTTATTGTTATTAATTCATTAAATATTCGATAAAAATGATGCAAACACATAATTGATTAGATAATAACCTTAAATACTTCATTTTCAATCATCTATTTGTTTCTCGTTAAAATGCTGAGTAAGATATTGAAAAGGGGAGAAGTTCGGGTTTTTATTGCATATATCGACGTTTCAGCCGGATTAGAGCGGTTTTACGTGTACATCTTCAATCGGTAATATAAACGGAAAATCAAGAACATTTTAGTTAATTCTAATGAAAACACATTGTTTTTTATAATTTGTATTGGAAACACCATTCTCATATGTCTTTTCTTGGATCTAAATAATACGAAACCTCGCTCTATGATTTGATGTTAAAATCCTAAAATATGGTAAAATAGTGACTTTTTCACGTTAATCATTTAGTTTGATATTACGTAAATATATTCATTTTTACCAATATTTCGATACTATTTCATGTAGTATCACAATATGTGATTTGGCCTTCAAATCTCAGAATGTCGCATAATATTGCATTTTAAGCAAGTTTTCTTGCATTTTGTTTCGTACGAAAAATCATCGAATTTCGCAATATTTTCACGTTCATTGTCCCCTTTTCCTTTATGTGATTTAAACAAAATATCATCGAATTAGGCAATATTTTGCCGTTTTTCCACGTTTTTGTGAATTTTCAGTTTATTGGTATTAATTCATTAAATAGACGATACAAATGATGCAAACACATAATTGATTAGATAATAACCTTAAATACTTAATTTTCAATCATCTATTTGTTTCTCGTTAAAATGCTGAGTAAGATATTGAAAAGGGGAGAAGTTCGGTTTTTTATTGCATATATCGACGTTTCAGCCGGATTAGAGCGGTTTTACGTGTACATCTTCCATCGGTAATATAAACGGAAAATCAAGAACATTTTAGTTAATTCTAATGAAAACACATTGGTTTTTATCATTTGTATTGGAAACCACATTGTCATATGTCTTTTCTTGGATCAAAATAATACGAAACCTCGCTCTGTGATTTGAAGTTAAAATCCTCAAATATGGTAAAATAGTGACTTTTTCACGTTAATCATTTAGTTTGATATTACGTAAATATATTCATTTTTACCAATATTTCGATACTATTTCATGTAGTATCACAATATGTGATTTGGCCTTCAAATCTCAGAATGTCGCATAATATTGCATTTTAAGCAAGTTTTCTTGCATTTTGTTTCGTACGAAAAATCATCGAATTTCGCAATATTTTCACGTTCATTGTCCCCTTTTCCTTTATGTGATTTAAACAAAATATAATCGAATTAGGCAATATTTTGCCGTTTTTCCACGTTTTTGTGAATTTTCAGTTTATTGGTATTAATTCATTAAATAGACGATAAAAATGATGCAAACACATAATTGATTAGATAATAACCTAAAATACTTAATTTTCAATCATCTATTTGTTTCTCGTTAAAATGCTGAGTAAGATATTGAAAAGGGGAGAAGTTCGGTTTTTTATTGCATATATCGACGTTTCAGCCGGATTAGAGCGGTTTAACGTGTACATCTTCCATCGGTAATATAAACGGAAAATCAAGAACATTTTAGTTAATTCTAATGAAAACACATTGGTTTTTATCATTTGTATTGGAAACCACATTGTCATATGTCTTTTCTTGGATCAAAATAATACGAAACCTCGCTCTGTGATTTGAAGTTAAAATCCTCAAATAGGGTAAAATAGTGACTTTTTTCACGTTTTTCATGTAGTTTGATATTACGTAAATATATTCATTTTTACCAATATTTCGATACTATTTCTTGTAGTATCACAATATGTGATTTGGCCTTCAAATCTCAGAATGTCGCATAATATTGCATTTTAAGCAAGTTTTCTTGCATTTTGTTTCGTACGAAAAATCATCGAATTTAGCAATATTTTGACGTTTATCATCTCCTCTCCCTTTATGTGATTTAAACAAAATATCATCGAATTAGGCAATATTTTGCCGTTTTTCAACGTTTTTGTGAATTTTCAGTTTATTGTTATTAATTCATTAAATATACGATAAAAATGATGCAAACACATAATTTATTAGAAATTAACCTTAAATACTTTATTTTCAATCAACCATTTGTTTCTCGTTATAATACTGAGTAGGATATTGAAAAGGGGAGAAGTTCGGTTTTTATTGCATATATCGACGTTTCAGCCGGATTAGAGCGGTTTTACGTGTACATCTTCCATCGGTAATATAAACGGAAAATCCGGAACATTTTAGTTAATTCTAATGAAATCACTCTGGTTTTTATCATTTGTATTGGAAAAAATATTGTCATATATCTTTTCTTGGATCTAAATAATACGAAACCTTGCTCTATGATTTAAAGTTAAAATCCTCAAATATGGTAAAATAGTGACTTTTTCTCGTTTTTCATGTAGTTTGATATTACGTAAATATATTCATTTTTACCAATATTTCGATACTATTTCATGTAGTATCACGATATGTGAGTTGGCCTTCAAATCTCAGAATATAGCATAATATTGCATTTTAAGCAAGTTTTCTTGCATTTTGTTTCGTACATAAAATCATCGAATTTAGCAATATTTTCACGTTCATCATCCCCTTTTCCTTTATGTGATTTAAACAAAATATCATCGAATTAGGCAATATTTTGCCGTTTTTCCACGTTTTTGTGAATTTTCAGTTTATTGTTATTAATTCATTAAATATACGATAAAAATGATGCAAACGCATAATTGATTAGAAATTAACCTTAAATACTTTATTTTCAATCAACGATTTGTTTCTCGTTAAAATACTGAGTAGGATATTGAAAAGGGGAGAAGTTCGGTTTTTATTGCATATATCGACGTTTCAGCCGGATTAGAGCGGTTTTACGTGTACATCTTCCATCGGTAATATAAACGGAAAATCAAGAACATTTTAGTTAATTCTAATGAAAACACATTGATTTTTATCATTTGTATTGGAAACAACATTGTCATATGTCTTTTCTTGGATCTAAATAATACAAAACCTAGCTCTATGATTTGAAGATTAAATCCTCATATATGGTAAAATAGTGACTTTTTTCACGTTTTTCATGTAGTGATTTTACGTAAATATATTCGTTTTTACCAATATTTCGATACTATTTCTTGTAGTATCACGATATGTGATTTTGCCTTCAATTCTCAGAATTTCGTATAATATTGCATTTTAAGCAAGTTTTCTTTCATTTTGTTTCATACGAAAAATCATCGAATTTAGCAATATTTTCACGTTCATCATCCCCTTTTCCTTTATGTGATTTAAACAAAATATCATCGAATTAGGCAATATTTTGCCGTTTTTCCACGTTTTTGTGAATTTTCAGTTTATTGGTATTAATTCATTAAATAGACGATAAAAATGATGCAAACACATAATTGATTAGATAATAACCTTAAATACTTAATTTTCAATCATCTATTTGTTTCTCGTTAAAATGCTGAGTAAGATATTGAAAAGGGGAGAAGTTCGGTTTTTTATTGCATATATCGACGTTTCAGCCGGATTAGAGCGGTTTTACGTGTACATCTTCCATCGGAAATATAAACGGAAAATCAAGAACATTTTAGTTAATTCTAATGAAAACACATTGGTTTTTATCATTTGTATTGGAAACCACATTGTCATATGTCTTTTCTTGGATCAAAATAATACGAAACCTCGCTCTGTGATTTGAAGTTAAAATCCTCAAATAGGGTAAAATAGTGACTTTTTTCACGTTTTTCATGCAGTTTGATATTACGTAAATATATTCATTTTTACCAATATTTCGATACTATTTCTTGTAGTATCACAATATGTGATTTGGCCTTCAAATCTCAGAATGTCGCATAATATTGCATTTTAAGCAAGTTTTCTTGCATTTTGTTTCGTACGAAAAATCATCGAATTTAGCAATATTTTGACGTTTATCATCTCCTCTCCCTTTATGTGATTTAAACAAAATATCATCGAATTAGGCAATATTTTGCCGTTTTTCAACGTTTTTGTGAATTTTCAGTTTATTGTTATTAATTCATTAAATATACGATAAAAATGATGCAAACACATAATTTATTAGAAATTTACCTTAAATACTTTATTTTCAATCAA